>NW_008795029.1:8011146-8011373 GCF_000699145.1 Aptenodytes forsteri
CTGGTCTTTCTGGCAGTTTTCCTTGACCACACACTGCCGGGTCGCGTCGCAGACCCTCTCCCGGTCTAGCCTAAATGAACCCCCAACGTCAGGAAACACACCAAAATGAGACGGGGAGGGGGGGACAGAGTGGGGGGCATTTCATTTTTCCAAAGGGAGGGGCCAGCCCGGCCGGCCCCCGCCAGCCCGGCCGGGGCAGACAGGCCGCCCAGGGCGCGCCCCCCCCG
>NW_008795029.1:8013682-8028660 GCF_000699145.1 Aptenodytes forsteri
CCCCGCCCGCTGTCGCCCTCGCACAGCCTCTGCACCCGGGGCTTGCTGTCACTGCTGTGGCCAGCCGGCCCCCTCCGCCCCTTCCCATTGGTATGCCAAAGAAAGAACTGGAGGAGGCACTTAGTCCACCCGCAAAAGGGGTCTCCCCCTGGGATACAGTGTTTGCTTTTCAGGATGGTTGCATTTTTTGTTCGGAGAAGGGATTTCCTGGGGAGGGAAAAGCCCCTTTAGCAGGTGCAAGCTCTGTCCCCACCAGAAGGGCCTGGCTGCACTGCCATACCTGTGCCAGCAGAGTTTGTGTGGTGGGCTGGGGGCTGTTTCCCCACCTCCCCCGGTCCATTCTGCCTCCCTTCTAAAGACACGTTAATCCTTGCAAAATACCAGCCAGCAGAGACCTCTCTGCCCACACAGGGCGTGCGTGTGTGGGCGCAGCGTGTGGGCTGAAGGTTGCTGCAGCTACCTGGCTCCAGCGAGGAGCCGTGCTGCTTCTCCCACTACCCCCACCACCCAGCTCACCCAGTCACCCCGCCGTGATGCCCGGCTCCCCCCGCACGCCACATCCAGCCTGTTACCCAATCCGATTCAATCCCGAATGCAAATGTTAATAATTACAAAGGATGGAAAAACGTTGCACTTTTTTGCTGAGCACTTTTACACCGTACTTTATACAACAGGCATGACTAATGTTGAAAGGGTAAAGTTGTTTACTTTTAACCAAGATTAAATACAAAACTTTGAAAAGCTCCTCCCTTCCTTTGGATGAAACCCAGCATTTTTTCCCATTTGGAAATTGTCAAACAGTGGTTAAACAATCCTTTGGCAAACAAGTAGTGCCTGAGGGAATAAAGCATCAGATACATGGGGAGTGGAATAAAAGACATTTCTGTTCCTGAGGTATTTCTCTTGTGTTGCACAATGAAGTATAACATAAAATCTTCAAGCCTTGTAAGGTTAGAGAAAAGGAACTTCCCGTGATTATATACACCACATGATTTGATATTCCAGTCCTTTTGAAAACCTACAAAAACCCTGCCCCAAAAACATCCCTACGCTTTCAAAAGCTGAGAAACCAAGTACCTTGAGGAAAACACCACATCGAGAAAGGCAATCAGCGAGACACAGGGGCGTATATGCAAAATTACCTCTCTACCATGTTTAAACATTTTCCCTGTGAATTTATAAGGACCCCATTGCACAAGTGAAGAAGTGAGACTGGTTAAGGTTTGTTTCTTAATTCATTCCCTAGGTTACCGGTGTAAACTTTAATTAGGGCAACAACCAGCAGATTGGCTGAGGGTGAGGCAGGCTTTTCCCAGCGCATACCTGAGCCCCGTTGTGAAACACCAGCCATTCAAAACACACAGCCTTTCTCTCGGTCCAAATGGAAAATAACCCAATACTGTCAATACTGTGTTTGGTCTGGAAATTAGCCAAAGGGTTACGCTAGATGCCACATGCAAGAACTTTAAGGCGGGAGCCCAGCGTTCAATTTTTAAAAAATTAGATCATTTTATAATCATGAAATATCAGTAAGTAACTTTTCAGACACCAGGAGCCTGTGATCCAAAGCCGCAATCCCTTTTGTTTGGACTAGAATAGGCTGGCCAACCTTTGTGGCCCAGAAATGACGCAGCAGGGTTTTCAATGGGCCGAGAACCACAAGCTAGGTGCCTCCCAGGGTGGAGGGCCAAGGGGAAGAGCGGGAGAGGACAGCGGCTCCCCTGGGACCCCCCTGCTTCATTGTGGCAAGCCCGTGGGAGGGGTGTGGGGTTGGGTGCGAGTTCAGCCCGGACATACCGGGTTTAACTCTGCTGGCTTGCTTTCCCTCACTGCCAGGGATTCGGATTATGCGGTGCCGCCACTGCCGCATGACGTAACCCTCAAGGAAGGAGCTACCTTGGACATCACTTGGCTCCAGAGCCAGACCCTGGCCACCACAACCTAGAAGCATAGGCATTACCTGTGCAATATCGACGCTTTTAATCTTTAACAGACGCAAGTACACGTTGTGGGGAAATAAGATGCAATTTGCAGGCCTTAATTTAAATGTGAAGCCTACTTTTGGATTAGTGTTCGTGTAGAAGTAAAAAGGGGTCCCCCAAATAATCATCCTCTAATCAACATAAATAGCAACAATGGTGCAAAAGTCAGGGATGGCACTGTGGGAGGGAGGGGTGTGATGGAAAAGAATAAAGGACCCTCAAAGAGCTGACCAAATGGCACTGAATGAGAAACTATTCTCTTAAGTTTTCAAGTCAGTAAGAAGGAGACAGACAAGGAGTAATTTGATTAATATTAATTAAGGGGCAAGACAGACCTCGGACCACTTGTCTCCCTACCTCGCATGATGAAAGAGAGAGCAACAGGGACAAATACATGGCAAATAAATCCGGTGGCTCCTGTTAGTTGCAGGAGTCACACCAGCCGTGGCTGCTGGGAGCTCTGCGCTGCTTTCCAGCCGGGCTAGCTGGGGTTGGTGAGCATGGGAGCACAGGGGCAGATGTGGGGAGCTCCTTCTTCGGGTAACACGCTTCCGTAACCAATTCTGGCAGAAATTTCTGCAGAGAGGAACGGTCTTCAGAGGATCGGCATTATTTTTCATTCTGCAGCTTACAGCTTCCTGAGGGAGGGAGAGGTGGTGCGTATCTATCAACCAGCAGCACGGCCTCCAAATCAGGGAAAAGCAGAGAGATGCCACGGAGAAATGGACTTCAGATGCATCCTGCTGCTGCTGCCCCAAGCGCTGGAGTAGGATGCCTGATGGGTCTTCAGAGTCTTTTCAGCTAGAAAACCAAGCTCCCTGTTTTTCTGCATGGTTATTACAAGACAAGAGCCAATTTGCTGATTTGAACTTACCTTAGTCTGATCCATTTTGAAGCAAAAATTTACCCATCGCCAGGGTTTTTATGGAAGAACTTAGTCATGTGTACAACCTACCTGAGGGTTGGACTTTCCCAGCTTATTCAAAAAAGGGTTTTCAGGTTTTCTTTAAGTGGTTAATGCAAGGAGTGGGGAGGAAGAAGGCATGGGTTGAAATAGTGACTAATCATTGAATAGACAATGTCTGGAAGGGCTGAAATTGCTGCTGGGTGCACAGAAAGCCCTAAAGCCTACCACTGCCTGGCAACCTTGTGGCTGAGCATTTACAGCCTTCCCGTGAAGCAAAACTGTTCTGCAGCATGAGCTGTACATATGCACTCCACTGCCATGGAGCGTACTGTATGTGTGTGTGTCAGCCTGGCGAGCCAAAGCTCAAGGCTGTGGAAATAATCCTTTCTCGTGTGGGAAAGAGAAGATGATCCACTTATCCTCTGGTTGACAGTGGCCTTTGTGCCAGTGCATCTCTTGGCCCACGCAGGACCCTTCGTTCACTCGGAGCAGGATGGGGATACATTTCGTGGCAAGGTCCAGTTTCAGTGGGACTGTGCTGGTTAACACAGGTAAGGAATTACAGTGTGGCTGTACCTGGGAGAAAAGCTCTGGTCTGAAATCAGGCTGATAGAACTTGTTCAGCTTTGAGAGCTGTTCAAGAAAATGAAGTTCAAACCCAGGAGTAAAGGATCTGCTATTTTTCTCTGGAAGTCCCAGTGAAACAGAAGATAATAAAGGGTTGTAGTGCCACAACTGAATTAAGAATGGCTGGGAGAAGTCTGAACGCAAACGCAGCATCTTCAGCTTTACCTTGACTGAGAAAAACAACTGCATTAATGTTGGACTGCGGTAGTATTTTTTTGTCAAGACACAGTACCTATGGATCTGTACAAATATTCTTGGCAGGTTTCACAGAGACCTTCTACCCCTTCCAGAAGCTCTTGATGAGCAGCAGGAAGGTGTAGCGAACCACTGCCTCTCTCCTTAGCCTTATTCCCCTCTCTGCTGACTTCAGCAGGAGATGGGTTAGGCCTGGAGTTCATCCTGACTTTCAGGATTCTGCACAGTTTTCCAAATTCTTTGCTAATTGCTCCCTCCTCTCTTTTTTCCTGAGTACTGTTCTTGCTCACAACCTTGGAGTTACACTACTTACCACCACACACTCGCTCTTTCAAATTCTTCTCAGCTTGCTGTGATTCTGTGCAGCACTCTACTTTTGCACCTACCTTAAGCTCATTATGTTATTATTACTAATGACACGTGTTAGTAAAAATATGGAAAATTTAAATGTGAAAGTTAAGTAAATAACAGAGGAAATAATATAAAAAATCTTCAAACTCGGGGGTGTATGAATCTGCCCTCACATATACAGCTCTGCCATCTATGATTTTCAAAGCAGTAAGCAACTATCAATATCAAGACAATGTGTAAGCCTGAATTTAGCTGTTTGACTTCAAAAAATCAGCTCAGAAGATTTTGTTTCAGGATGTTTCTAGCATACGTGCTCAGATCTTTCTCATTGTCTTCTCTTATACAGCCCCTACATATGAGAAAGGACTATGAGAACCATTGATTCTGACCTCCTGAACAAATCCAGGACACAGAATTTCCTCCTAGTGCATCTGGCCAGGTACCTTATTGTCATGTTTTAAAAAGACATCGATCTTGCCTTAAAAAAAAACAAACCAGGTTCATTTCTTCATTGTCTCTTTCAGTGTTTTGACTGGTGTTGCTTAAACTGCAGCAGTCAGTAGGCACTAGATGTCAATGAGGCACTAGGAGTATTATGCAATGTGCTCACCCCTGTCCGAACAGATGCTAAATTCCTGGTAACGATTAAAAAAAAAACCCTACTGGGTTAAATCATGCGTTTAAAAACAATTTACTTTGCTTTTTTAAACTCTTAGTCTGAGCATACTTGTACAGTTAAAAAAAAAAAATAATTCCAGAAAACATTTTTCCTTTGAGCTAGATTATTTCCTTTCTATGTTGTCAGTGAAAATGGGCTGCTTCTTGGACTGCTCTTCCTTTTTGGTGGCAGTTAGCTCCTCTCCCTGATACTCATGCAAACATGGTTCTGATTTCACGGTGAGCACCCTGGGAGAGCATCGAAATGCAAACAAAGCCTCGAAAACAATTTCACTAATGCAAAGTCAGGTGAGGTGTTCTGTTGCTTTCGCAAAGTCAGAGCTTTGACTATAAAAACTTGGAAGGTGTATTTGGCCTCCATCGTTTGCGCAGGCTGCACGCAGACACGGCTGCTAGCAGAGGCTGTGCTATTCCGCTTGCACAGAGCATTGCAGGAGGGAGGGAAGCAGAGGAAGAGAAAGTGTTAAAAAGGTAAATATTGACTCAAAGAAAGGAGACATAAAGGAGAATGTGGGAGAACTGTAAATGAGCCAGAGAGGATGGAGAAAAATTCTTCAGCAACTGTAATTAGGTTAGATTTCAGAAGTAATTGCAGTGTTCCAACATCAGCAGATACTGTAGGCAATATTTGCCCTCAGCTGCGTTTGCAGAGAAGGTGGCGAGTTGTTTCAGCGTGCAGGGGCTGATCCTGACGTGGTTGCACCGATTGCGCACAGACGTGAGCCCAGTGCGGCAGCCGATGTCCTCCTCCTCCCTGCCACTGGAAGCAGGAGCAGCGTCCGGGCAGGAGGTTTGCAGGGAGTGGAAGCGGTGGGCGCGGAGACACAAACACAGCGGCGTGTGCGGACGCAAACACGCGGCCTAAATGGAAGAATGTGTATTGAATGGAGCTGCTGGTGCAAAATTGCGTTAGCAATTCAATAGTGAATAAAAGGTGTTTAAACTATCACCAGTGCCTGGCTGATGCCGCCACCTTTGCAAAGGGCGTGGGGAGGGTGGGCTGGTACCTACCTCCCTGCCACAGGTTGGAGCAGTAACTGGGATGCGGGAACTGAAGTCCCCTCCGCTTCCTTTAAGATATACTTCTCCTGTATAAAACCAGATTACATAGGCTTTCTGCAGGGAAAATAGATTTCACCTTTAAGTCTTCTGCAGAGGTTTTACATTAGCAGTTCATGCACCATCAGAAAATCAATTACCATTGGTATTACATGCAGATGAACAGCACAGAGTAATGGAGAATTCATTTTACACAATGCTTTTAATAAAATGCTAAATACAGCAAAATATTTTGCCGAAGGGCTATTTATAGGCTCTGTGTGGGAAGTATGTCTCCGAGGGGAAGTCTGCACCTTTGTGATTCGGACAAGGAGTGAGTCTCAGCCTTCGTAATGCTAACATTGGTCAAGCACGTATTTCTGCCAGGATGGATTAAAGATGATAGCAATCGGTCGTCTATATTGTGATGGCTCTAACTTCACATGGAAAAAGACTTTTTCTTTTAAAAACAAGAGTTTCACAGGCTGCGTTATTGCCTTACCAGTTGTTGCAAGACCCTAAAATAACTGAATTACTCCCTCGTTCTTGACACTCTTATCATCTTTTCCTGTTCTTAATGCCAAAGCTGTTTGCTGATTAGATTTGCTGTGTGTATTTCAGTAAATCATTGACATCAGCATCTCTTTACGAACAGACGTATCTGCAATAACAGCCCTATTCCTACCTGAGTTTGGGGGTGTAGCTGGGGCAAAGAAAGGGACTCAGATAGTTTTATCAGGAAGCAATTATGAAAATAAGAACGGCAGTGCAGGGCCAGACCAAAGTATGCTGCCTCTAACTGTGGCCAGAAAAAGAAGTCTGAGGAAGTGAGCAAGAATAGCACAAGCATGCACTTCCCTGGGGCGCTCTCTCAGCCATCAATAGTTTATGCTCAGGAGCTCCCCGTATGCCCATGTAACCACCATGGGCAACATCTTCCTGCAGGGAACCCCACAGCTTAACTATACACTTTATGAAGAGCCATCTGGTTTTGCTCATTTTGAACCTGCTAGCTTTATTTGGCACCTATTCATTCCTGTGTTGGAAGAGAAGGGGAACAATCAATCCCTCTCCACCCCCTTTATGCTACTCCTGGTTTTACAGACATGTGCCATATCCCCTCTCAGTCATTGCTTTTCCAAGCTGAAGACCTGAAGTATGGAAACTGCTCCATGGTTTTGATCATCCCCTGTGGCTCTTTTCTGAATGTGTTCCACTGTATTTCCTTTAAGGTGAGGACCAGGACTGCACATAGTATTCAACGGGCAATCCAACTGGGCAGACACTAAATCTGTACAGGTGCATGATGTTCTTGCTTTTCCTTCCCTAATAACTGCTAGCACGGTGCAATGGCTCTTGTGTCTTTAAGATCTTCTCAGATTCATAGTACATTTCAGTTACGCGAGCTCAAGAACAGTTTTTTCCATTTACCTTTTTTTTAATAGCCCTGCTGAATCCAACCCAAAATAATAGAAGTTTGTCTTAACTTATCTACAGATTTAGCTCTATTGAAGGAAAAGAATTGCTACAATATTGCTAAGGAGAAAATGTATTCTTATTCATTGTAACTTCCAAGATTTCTGGAGGGGCTATATTTAAATTATGTACAAAAAAAGTAGCTGTGCTGAAGGGAGAAGGGGGATCAATCACAGAAAACTTGGACACCAAAAGGAAATGTTTCAGAATGTTCTAAACTTGTGAAAATAAATGTATGATAGGATACAATAGAATAATATATTAAAAAAAACCTTTGACAATTTCTCTTACAATAGAATGTACTGCCTTCTTTTAAATATTTTTGTTAGAGCTAAAACCCATGAAGCCATGAAAACAACTAAAATAACAGATGAATCCCTCTGCCAGTTGCTATTGCAATCTATTACTTGCAGGAAGGAAGCATGTTTATTTAAAAATATCCTCCTTGCTCTTAAAGATGTAGTCAGATGTTTGTATTACTTGAAAACTGTTGTCAATATCATAATTACACAGTTCCTTTTTCATTTCACAATCCTTGCTAGGTATATTATTTTATATGTCTTACAAATGTAATCTAATCTGGGCTGGTGCTATTGAGTAAGACTGATACGGCACTATAGAAAAGCAGCAGTGACGACCTAAGCTTCAGTCTGACGTTTCCTCCTTCCAGGGTAACCGATACATATTTCCCACTTGGCTCCACCGAGCAAACCGCCGAAGCCCCCAGCTGATGTCCGCCCCCAGGTTTTCCACCGGTTCCTCCTGCAGCGGTGGCCCGTACTCCCTGCTGCCCCCCCAGGATTAGTCTGACAACCTCAAGCCGAGTGCCACGGGGTGCAAATATTGAACCTGTGCCTTAAAATGTCTCCCCAAAGTTGTGCCTAAGTATCCCCAGCTGCTTTATGAGAGCAAGTGAAATGGCCTGAAAGCTTCATTTCAATTAAAATAATCTCTGCTCTAGCTCTACTTGCAACAATCAGCAGTGGCATTCAGCTTTCAAAAGCTGATGGCAGCACTGTACTGGCAGGAGTGTGCTGGCCTGTTCACTACTTCTGAGAAGAGCAAACAGCTCTGGTCTGCATCACACAAACAGAACTTCATATTTTCGAAACCTTTGATCTGCAAATTTTCTACCCCTACCACTCTATCTTGGGTTAGATATTTGGAAGTCTTCCACAGAGATGCAGACATTTCTTTGGGGCACGATGAGCTTTTGACTTTTCCCTTTCTTTGATTATTTATTTTTAGAAAGATAGAAAGCCAAGATTTTTTCTGTGAGCATGCCTGCCCTAGGCAGCCACTATTCACAGTTGAAGCTGAGTAGCAGTTTGCTATTCAAACAGAAAACTGAGTGTGTTGTAAAATTGCAACAATATGAGACGGACACGGAAAGATGGCATGGAGCCATTCCTTCCTGCCTGGTAGAGAAGGAAGCTTTTGGAAAGGCAGGGAGAGAGAATGGTATTGACAATATATTGGGAAGACATGAAGCGAGGGTGAAGAAGCCATCAGCAGACGTGCGGGGCATTGAGAGGAGAGGACGAGAAGCTGGAGTGAGATGCACAGAGGGCTGGTGGAAGGTATGGACTAAGACTTGCAGGGATTTGGGGTGACCTAGTGATGTGAGCACCTCGCTGAGACCCTGGAGACGTGAGCGTAAGTCTGAAGTTCAGTGAGCTGCCTTATTGCCTCTGGCAAGTCACTTCACCCCCCCATGCCTCAGATTTTCCCCCCATCTCTTCCTGCTCGTCAAATCAGCATCAACAGCAAATCGTCAAGAGATGGGAAAAGAAAGATAAATTGTGCTGGGACTTAAAGATGAGGACACAGAGCCTGAGACAAAAGGTGAGATGATTCTGTGAGGTTTAGGGGAAAGGGATGAGACGACGTTAGCTCCCTTCAGCTAGATCCTGAGCAGAAGATCGTTATGTTCTCAGCTCTAAATGCGGAGAGAGCGATGCTGGGGATGAGGTACAGAACGTGCAGCACGCAGCCAGCACGACAAAGTCGTTGCCAGGTAGAGATAAATGTAGGACAGCCACATTACATAAAGCCCATCTCTCTTGGTCTTTGGCTGCTAAAGAAGGACGGGGAGTTCAGAAACCCCTTCTGTGCGATGGGGCTGAGCACAAAGAGCTAAACTGCTCCTTTAATAGTACTCAGGGAGCAACACATGCCAGTGCTGCTTTGTGTTTGTTTTTTGTTTTAATAATCAAAATCAGCAAGGCTATGTCCTTGTGGATGTACTCAAGTTTGTTTTCAGTTCTCATGTATGTGACGATGCACCTTATCAAGTGCTGGTGGATTAGTTTGTTTACACAAGCTTGGCTTCAAAGGCTGAGCATCGCACGAACACAACACAGTAAGGAAGCACTGCAGTCAGAGCCTTGGGTCCTGACCACATTCTCCGTTCAAATGGTCCCACAAACCAGCACTCCAGTCTAGCCTGCTGCACCCACGTCCCCTCAGATGTCAATGCCAGAAGTCAAGTTTTAAGTAATTTTAGAGACTTTCAGACAATGACTCCAATCCATTTGGAAATTGCAAGCTGTCTATATAGACGTAGCCATGCTGTATCTCCTTTCAGAGAGGCAGTACCCACTATTTAAAAAATCTTCTAAAAAGTCAGAAAAAAAGACTTACATGCAACCTCAGGAACTCATTTGGTTGTCAGCTACTAGTCAGGCTTCCAGATGCCAAGGTACAGTCCCTCTCTGAACCAAGAAGGGCTAGTTTAACCTAAACTCCTAGCTGATGTTACGAAAGGAATGCAATGAACTGTATACATCTTAAAGCATCGAGCTCTCCTGAAGTAGTCGTTCCTTTCACGGAAGGAAGAGCCATGGACTGGCGTGGGGGAGACCTGAGACTCCTGAACATACCAAATGCATCCAGCATAGACTAATTATTTATAACTCTGCAGGGTTTAACTGAAATTATGAATGAGTCCAGCTCCCCATTCAGCTCATCCAGATTTAGGTGTCTACATGTCATCTGGGTGTTTAAGCTTCTGCAGTAGTCACTGGAGATCTAAAGACTATAGTCAGTGGAGCCAGGGGTAGTTCAGCTAAGCAAATGATGGAGTTTACCTTATAACGCTATGAATTATCTCTCTTAACTCTGTTCCCTATTGACTAAATTTCCATCTACTCTAATGGAAGCTTAGACACCTAGCTCACGTACAGATATCTATATGGCATTCGCTTAAATTTAGGCATCCGTATCAGCAGCTAAATTCCCCTCTGTAAGGCTTATTAGGTCAGACTCATCTGGGCAGGTGTGTGGCCTTCTGTTCTGTGTGCTTTACTTCAGTGGAGAACTTCTCATATCACCAGGACTGAACATTGAAGTGACAGGTCTCAAAACAGAATAAATTGCTTCAGAATATGCTTTATATAGATGAAATGTATTTGAACTTTCAAATTCCTGAGAACTAAATTTAAATGTCTGAAAGAATACCTGAATGCACCATCCAAAGAACATGATCCTGAAATAGTTGTCTTTAAATAGCGGGGCTGATTGCCACCGACACTTACAATAAAGGCTGAATTAGACCAGAGTCAAAGTCCATCCAACCTCACACCCGGTTTTCAATGCAGACAGTCAGGACACAGTCCGAAAAGGAGTGATCCTTCCCCTTCTGTGCCATTGCAATTTCAGCAATCAGCAACTGTTTGGGCACTTTGTATGCTGGAGAATACATCCAGGCAACTTTGTGTAGTGCCCCCGTGGGCTCTCTCCTCCACAAAGTCATTCCAGCCCTTTTGGAATCTGTTCGTACCTTGGACCCCTTCAACATGCATTTCTTCAGGATGAGAAATTCAGGACCTTACTGCTGTGGCAGTAAGCTCCACAATTTAAATATGCCCTGTGTGAAATCGGAATTCCCTTGGTTTGCTTCAGATGTGTTTCTCAGAGGTGCCCCCTTGTTCTAGCATCTGGAGAAATAGCAGACTGTCATTCCCCACTCACCTTCTCCATCACTTTTCGGATTTTATAGACGTCTATTGTAGTCTGTCTCTGCCAGAACAAATGTTGTTTATAATGAGTTGCAAATGTTTGAAGAGACATTAGTTTATGAGAGAATCAGCTCCAGAAACCTGAGCGAGAGCTCACTGTAGGAAGACATCCCTAATGAATATAAAATATCTGGGGGGGGGAAATTACCTTCAGAGATCTAATATCGGATTTTCCCCCAACAAAGTCCTTTGATTTGGTCAGACATTCTCAGTACATGAGTTGTCGGTTCCTGTGAAACAACAAGACGGAGTATGACTAGAGTCTCTTTCTCCATTTGTTTTAATTCTCACATGAGATCCAAGGTATGAAATCCTTACCCATCCACAAAACCGCCTCAAGCTGAATGCATTACTAGTGGCATCTTCATTTTTCATTTCTAAGGAATGAGAAATATTTGTAAATGGATATTGCAAACCACTAGTTTAGATAAAGCTTGTGTCTATATAATTCACACTAACTTAAAGCCTTAACAAGTTTCAGTCATCACAGGACATCATGCTTAACAGCAAGTTTGAATACAGCCATAACAAAATACACAATCCTAATGGTCATTAACTTGCAATTCTAGATAGAGGGTGCGCATGTCTTGTTTTGTATGCTGAGGAAGGTCTATTTTTTTAGGTCATTTTGGTAGGTAAATGTGCTATTCAGGGATAAAATAAGGAGAAGATACTCTATTTCTGTTGCTTTATTATTCACACATTACTTAAGGCAACTTGAGGAAATTCACCAAAAGAATTTCAGGTGAATTTTACAGTAAATACTTCTAATGTATTTAATAGCTCTATTGAGCAGTACTTACAAGAGATAATTTCAACAGTCAACCGGGAATATGGACTGAAAAATTGAATGTAGATTATTGAGATGAAGACTGGAAACTGATAGATGAGCATGAGAAATTAGTACCAATAAACACAGCATAAATAACAAATGACTCGATTTCCTATAGAACACAGATTCTTCATCATGTCTGAAGAAAAACTCGGGATCTCAAATTCTGGGTGCTGGTGTAAAAGCCCTGGTTTTCCCACCTGACTCCTGGCTCTGTGCATACGTTAAGTCTATCACTGAATCACAGCTTTTCACTGAACCCTTTCTTTTGGGACATGCTAGATTACCTGATAAATTTTGAGTGGGATGGGGAAATGAACCATTTTAAAGAAATTAACTTACTGAAGCACCTGCCTTTCTTACAGTTTTTCAAAGTATGACCTTGTCTGGAAAAAGCTCCTCGTTCAACATCTCATATATACAATTAAAACGCTTAATTGCGCAGAGCACTAGTCAGTGCTGATCTCCTGAGGAAATAGGAACTTTATGAATGATGCCTGCTTCCCACTGTGAGGAGTAAAATTACACTACTTAAAGAATATATGTGTTAAGCACCTAAGGCTGTTCAGAGAAATCCGAGATCCCATAATGCACCATTATGGTATTGTGAAAAAGAGTTTTGTGAAGCAAGGTATTTCGTTTGGAAGCTAAGAAGAAGAAGAAATTGTGAAATAAAATTGGGTAAAATCTTTCTTGCTTTGCTGATAAGCAATTCGCTAATTAAGAAGAGGAAAGTGATTGTCTTGAACTATGCTGATGAAAAAAAAAACGGGAATAAGAGCCTAGCTGGCTTTTGGAGTGAAAAAATGAAACCACATTTGCAAGAGCACCATGTACATCTCAAAAACACGTTGAGGAATGTCAGCCCGTGAACAACTCTCACTCATATGAAGTAGGCTACCAAGTAAAATACTGGGAATAAACCCACGGTTTGCGAGGCGTAGAAGTACGGGCTCTGATTAGGATGCGAGCACTTTGGGCTCGGGCAGATGATCTGAGCATGCACCTGTACACCGCATTACGGGCGAAGGAACTCTGCCTGCTCTTGGGACTGCAGCCGACAGGCAGCTCCAGTCGGAAAGCCAGGGAGCCACCCTCGCACGGCACTGATCTGAGGCACGGGTCCCTCCCTCCTGTCCCCAGTGTCGGGGGCTCCGGTGTGTCTGGTGACCGAGGGACAGGGGAGCCCAAGTACTTTTACCCAGAGCTGGCTTGTCGTGGCTCTGGCTGCTCCTAGGAGACTGCCTAGGACCCAGGTACCTGCCCGGGAAATACCCTGCTTTTGAGACACACCAGGACAAAGGCAGAAAACAGTAAATGCGAGGGAGGTTTAGGAGTCAGGCTAGTCTTTGGTTTTGCTCTAGCTTTAATTCATAGACCTGCCAACCTGCAGTCCTGATAGTGCCTATTGAATACTGCAGGTCTGATTTGCTTCCTGGATCCGTCCTTGAGCAGAACACTGCTGACGGCAGCGCTGTTGGCATTTCCAGCGACAGCGATGCATGTGCCTGTCACAAAACCCTGGGACAACCCAAATTTGGCTGTTTGGAAATGTCGGTTGGTTTTCCCTCGGAGAAAGAGAGGAAGGGGTTTTTGCTGGTTTGTTTTGAATGTGCAGGTGACACTACTGGGAACTAGGTGGTGTCTCAAGAGAAAAGAAATCGCAAAAGCCACATTTATCATCCCACTTCAAGCCTACTCTAAATACTGCCCAGGTAATGTCTGTATCAATAGGGATCAAGCAAGACAACTGTGCAAACACAATTGTGCCCCCTAATAATTCCCACTTTCACCTGCAAGTCAGGAAAAATGAAAAAAATACCAATAAAAAAACCCTGCTGGTGTAAATATTGTCCTTAAATATTTTATCAGTTTATTTTGTTTTACTTGTGGAGCATCATTAGAAGGAGCAAGGGCAGTAGAAGAAGGAGGGAGGGAGAGGGGGAATGTACCTGCAGTTTTCAAAAGAAATATCAAGAACTTTTCCATAAGGCAGTTTTAAGCTGAAAGTGCCTTGGCAAATCTGTAATGTGATTTTCCAAATGGTGTGCAAAATGTCATCCAATTTTAAGTCTGTAATACTGCTTTAATCTCCAAAAAGGAAATAATAATGTTTGTCTTTACTACGGTTGATCCAATCTTGCACTCCTTTCCAGACTAAGCTCCTACTGATTTTAGCGATCTGGGCCCAGTAGTACACATTTGACTTATCAGTTTATTTACAGCTTGGATCTGCCATTGCCATTAGGTATCTAGGATACACGTTTTGCACACATAGAGCACATACAGAACACGTACTTGTAGACATACTTTCATTGAATATGATAATGTAAGGATCGTTATCCTACCTAAAGAAATGCATTTGAATTGCATACGTCTAAAGCTACCCTCCAAACACCAGATAAATACCTTCCAAAAATAGCATCGCTCATTTTTCACAGCAGGTGTCATTCATCAGGTACGAGGCTGCATCTAAACGTGTTAGCAATAATAATTCAGTTTGGTATGTGACTCCAGCTCATGACCGGCAGCCCCGGGCACTGGAAGCTAGTGAAGTCACTAGAGCAGTGCAGAAATATTTAATCCTATAGCAAATATTTAGTCCTATGACATGAATATTACACAAATATTGATCCTATAAGTTAAAAAGACTCTGAAGAACCTGCCTTTTCTCCTTCAGCTGTCTGACCCGTCTCGCTGTTTGCTCACCTCCGTGGTGCTGTGTGCTGAGCTGGACCGGCTCCAGGCTGCCCACCATACCTGGTCGGGAAGTGGGCGGTGGGTGTGGGAAAGGGGGAGCTGAGGGAGCGGATCCTGCCCCTCCATGGGCAGCACCTATGGCTCGGGGAGCAGCGCCTGCAGCTCTCCCTGTG
>NW_008795029.1:8028869-8064493 GCF_000699145.1 Aptenodytes forsteri
AAGAAAGGATGTCGCAGGCGCAGGGCAGCCCGGTCCTCCACGCTGCTCCTGCTCCCACCGAGCCTGCCATGGGATCTGCTCCCAAGTGGCAGGGCCAGAGTTATTTTGGAGGTGGGGATGATGCCCTGTCGCTGCCTGTCGTGCTTTCAGCACCTTGCTGCGTTGCCATAAAACACGCAGCGGTGTCGTGGTCGCCGGCACACCGAGAGCATGGCGTTCGGGGTCCCCCACCCACTGCGAGCCTTGCCTCTACGCCGGTCCTGCAAAAGGCTGTTTTTGGCATCCCCCCTCACGGTACTTCTGCCACAACTAGCAGATCTGCAGATGAGAAATGCCACCGCGCGAAGGCTAATTAAGAGTCTGCAGGGAATCTTGTTGCATGTTTCTGCTTAATTTGTAATATTCACACTAGGCCTGACAGAAAGCCACCGAGGGGACAGGAGCATTTCCAGTGACTTTTAATGGGCTGTTTGTGCCGGGACACCGATAATGACGGGCTGGTTTGCACAGGCAGTGAAAGGGCTCTCTTCAGGCCCCACCAGACACCAGAGCCTGTTGACCTTAATTAAATTTCATGGCACACTTGGCTCGGTCCTGCGGTAATTGCTCAGCCTTTACTTATATGTGTTGGCTAAATGGCAGTGCTCTCCTAGGCAGCAGTTTGCAGGGAGCGTGGGGTATGATGAGACCCTTCTGCCGGTGCCCTGTGCCTCTGACCTCCTCTGTTGACTCTCTTCTCCACAACCTTGTTTCATCTTCTACCCTCCTGCTGTTCAATCCCTCCTGGCACTTTCAACATGATATGCTAAAGATTAATTTCTTTAGCAGCATGGCAGTGATAAATAATTACTTTTCTGTTTATTGCTACTTACTCTTGTTACAGAAACATTTCTAAAACTTGTTTATGTCCCGTGTGTTTGTGGTGCTGCACAACACGAACAGCAGGAGCCCGTATCTGCTCCCCAGAACCTTGCCATCCAGACACCTGCCAGTTTTATTTTGAAATCTTGGTTACAGAAATACAAGGCAATCTGAGGTCTCCTCCTCCATATCTCTGCCCTAAAGCCAGGATCTAGGCTTGCCGGGCTGGAAGTTCCTCCATTCTTGGAAGAGGCCATTTGGAGCCAGCCTTTCCGAGAGGAGAGTGGGTGTGTGGGTCGAGGGGAAGGGAGGGCATCCCTTGCACTGAGAGTCACAGAGCAAGTGGTGGACGTGTTGCCCTCGCCATGTCTCACCGCCTGGCCCCTCCATCTGGGAATCATGGAGGAGATGGCCAGGGCAAGATTCCCATCTGGCTGGTGAAGAGTGACAGTTGCTCAGGCTATGGGGTGCTCCCAAAGAAGCCTTTGCCCTCGCTCACATTTACGGACCACAGACCTAGAGAAGAAACTTTCTCAGCAAGTCACAAGTTTTTATCCTCCCCCGGGGTCCCGGGCAATACAAAGAAGATCCCACCAGCTCCCCTGATATTCCTTTTTTTGGGTCTTCTGGAAACAGAGAGAAATTCCCCAACAATCCCTGAGGAATCAGAAAACAAGGGCTCAGGCTTTGATCATCTCCTTGAGAGGGGAAAAAAGTAGAGAAATGAGCAGAAAAGCGTGTGCAATGCTGAATAGACAAGAGGAGGGTGAGAAGAGGGAAAGGAGAGACTGTGGTGAGGAGAGAACATGGAGAGGTGAAGAGTGGAAGGGATGGAAAGCAGAGAACAAAGGGGAGAAGCCCTGAGCATTTGAAAGAGCGGGTAAATGAGGGAGCGAGCATAGATGGGAAAGAGAAGAGGAGCAGTACCTTAAGAGGGACATATAACAAAGGGAAGAAAAAGGAAGTTTTAGAATGTATTAAATAGGAAAGAAATGGGGAACAAGGAGCTAAAGAAAGCTGCAATCAGAAAGAGGAGACTTCCTTGCAGAGAAAGAGAGATGAGAATAGGCTGCTTCTGAAGGGGGGAAAATACTTGAATCCGAAAAAACACGTTAAAGAAATACATTACAAGCTTGACACACAAAAACAGAGGCATAAACTATAATGGAGAGCAAAAGAAAATGAAGTAGCAAAAGGAAGCAGGTAGAACAAAAGTAAACAGGGCATGTAACAGTTTTGAAATATTATTAAATGTAGAAGTTGGATTAAAAAAACTTATTACTGAGCTCGTTTCCCTCTTTAGAACTGTACAGTATGAAACGAAACATATGTACAGTCTGGCATTGCTGTTAATATCCCTTCCTTCAAATCCGCTTTTAATGGGTACGGATAATAAAGCTGGTAACCGTTTAAGAGCAAATGCCATTACGAATGATGACCTGTAATCCGCTGTAAACACTTACCCTCTGCTTACACAAACAGACCTGGGGTGCTTGAAATAAGAAGAGAGTTCTATTTTCTTTCTTTTCATGTGGAGTTCCTCACTCTTCTGGCCAAATTTCACTTCCCAAAAGACAAATGGTTAAAACACTAGGCTGCAGGGTCTGTCTAAAAAGAAAATAGTTTTATCCAATATCTCCACTATTAGGAGATGTAGTAGTCTATTCTGTTTACTACCACTGAATGGCATGTGGAGGATTACCGAACAATTTGGCAGAGGGCAGTTTCTTTTTCAAGTGATAAGGTGGCCTGGAAGAGCTGCTTGTTCCCAGCACAGCCTCTAGCCAGCTTCCTGGAAGGATCCTTGCTCCTCCCTTGCATGCACAGCACAGGAGGCTGTACACCGTGCTGTACAGGGGAAGGAATAAGCCAGGCGCTTCAAGCTACCCAGTGCTGTCTTCTCTGGCATGCATCTGGGCACTGTGTGTGCAGAAGGTATGCCTTACACACTTACACACACATTTAAAAGAAATGGGCAACGACATGTGAGAGTGACGGTCCTGGTGAGCAGAGACTGCAGAGCCTTTGCTCTTGTGGGGGAGAGACTTGCGAACCCCGAAAGGAGAAGTCAAGGCCATGGTCCGAGCAGCATCCTGCCCCGGCCCGCAGAACACGTCCTGGGAAAACAGCCTGGGTCATCCCTGCTAAGCGCTGTGCTGGGCCATGGGGCTGGAGGTCAGCTGCACAACTCAGCTCTTCAAACTTGTGCTAATGCAAAGAAAATATAGTGCAAAATGTAGAATGCCTTCATGCAGGTCGTGTGGTTTTTAATCACTCCTCTCAAGCTCACCAAACTGCTGCAGCTCCTTATACAGTAACCAAATGTATGATCGCATTGCTTGGCAACACTGTCCTTCCAGAATCAACACTTTTACAGTCGCCTCAGCCTCTTTCATTCCATCCTTCCCCCATTCAAAATCATCACCTACAGCCCGCTTCCCCATTTCTCATAGGAATAAAAGACACGCGACCTCTCTGCCCGTCACCACACGTGCCACAGAGCAGGCCCCAATTAGAAGTCTAATTTTAATGTTGTTTTAATCATCACTGCACTTGTGAGGTGATGGCAAGAGACTGTAACAAGGATGGACAAAAGACATACAAACGCACAAGAAAAACTAATGATGAATCATTGTTTGAAGGGTGAGTCATGCCTGAGTGCATGCATATGTCAAGCATGAGACTGGCATAGCTTCACTTGATTAACCCAAATCTGCTTTGTTTAAGTCTTCTCTTACAGCTCTGCTTTTAAGGGAACAGTAACACACCACAGTTATTTGTACAGTGATTTTATTGCCTGTCTATATGAACATTTTGGTGGACCCCAGCATAGAAGGCACAGCTAGGAGAGGCATCCAGTCTCACTTCTAGTCCCAAGACAGGGTTGGCTCCACCCTAATCCTTCTTAATAGAGGTTTGTATGGTCTGCTCTTTAAATTTGCTGGAGATGGGGATTCTGTGAATCCCCGGGCAGACCATCCCCATCAACCGTTGTAGATCCAGGCCTCTCGCAGCCATCGTTGGATTTACAATGAGAGCTGCCGCTCTCATTTAGCAGCGGCAATTTCACGACCACACACAAATGTGCTGCAACCATCCCGCTTTCGCTGGCCACGTGCTCTCCCTGGGTCCCCTCACCCGTGACAGGGGGCTGCACAGGGAGTGGGGTGTGCTTCTGTGCGGCAGTCCCCACCATCTGCCTGAGTGCTGGTGCTGACGCGAGGGATGGGGCAGGGATGCACGGCCCCACAGGCAGCGGCACAGGCTTGGGTCAGTGTGGGGTGACGGAGAAGCTGAGCCCCAGGTGATCACCCATCGTGCAGTATCTCCAGCTGCGGTTTGACAAACACATCCAGCTCGCACGAGTCGGCAGTGACGTTGAGCGAGGTGACGGTGGGACCGCAACTGCGGCCGACGGGGCTGCCCAGGGTGCCCAAAGATTAGCTGTCCCCTTCAGGCACGGTTCTGCTCTGCGTCGCACAGTGAGGCTGACCTGCTGTTAGCATCCCTGATGTCAGCAGGGCTACCTTGGCTGGTGGCTGTTGGAGGTGGGCTGAGCACCCTGCATTTGTGTGACACAGCAATCAGGCACCACAGGTGCATTTACGCCTGCACTGCCATCCAAGTTCAGCTGGCTGCTGGACCATGGACATCGCCAAAGCTCTGCCAGCATTTTTCTTGAGTGCTACCAAAAACCCCAGATGGCCTATTATACTAGTTTCTATGTATTTGCTGGATAGTAGGAGGAAAGATCTGCTTCACAACAGCAGAAACTCTGTAGCAGCTTTCCTGTATGCCTTTATGATAAGCATACAGAGTTTTCTACCAAATAAAATTTATTCATTTATGACATAGAAAAGCATTTGTATATTAACAGTAAAGGGTCCTGGGCCTTTTTCTGCACTGATGCAGAAGGATTTGGGCTTTGTAACCCATTTAGAAAGGGATCCAATGCTGGTAAATGAACCAAAATTTGCTAGGCAGCCAGGTGGTCTGGAGGAGCTGAGCTCAGATCCCCTCATTCCTAGTCAAGTGCTGAGCTGCACGAACACAGAGATAATACTGTGTAACTCTTGCAAGCATTTAGCCATTGGTGAACAGCTGCCTAGCAATCTCTTTATGAGATTTATTTCTTTCTTATGGTTTTGTCAAGGAAACAGTAGTTGTTGATAACATTCAGAAACACAGAGGCGCTATTTAATAGTCGGGACAGTAAGCAAGCCAAAAATCCGCTGTAAAACATAAACCTGCATGATCATTTGACTTTTTTGTCATTTTACAAATTATATGTGCCCAGGGTTTATCAGTCAGGGAATATTTATTTGTAAATAACATCAGGCTTTAGGAAAACTTCGTGCTTTATTTTATGCAGACAATTCTATTTTAACTGGCATTTCACATAGCATTCAGACAGTGGGTTGCAGCAACATCACTCATCTTCCTGCAGGCAAAACTCTGCCTTGTTTTGACAGTCATTCCTGATGCTTTTTCCTTTTGCAAAAAAAGACCTACCCAAGATGAGACCTGGGACAGCTGCGGGGGGGAACCAAAATTGGGATGCACGTAGCAGGCCCAAAATCGATGAAGCATTTGTGCTTTTCCTCTTTCCAAGTAGAGCAGGATCATCTCCCCGCAAAGGGTCGAGCTGGGCAGCCAGTACCAAGGTCTCTCTAAAATCGAAGCACCTCTGTTTTTCTCAAAACAAAAGCACTGCCTGCAATCCTGAGCCCGTAGGAAAACTGATCCTGACAGCTGAGCACAGTTGCGATAAGCTGCAGCCCTGGTGCTTGCTGATTCCTTTTGGAAGGGAGAAAGGGCAGACTGGGAAAATAACACTCGAAAATTTATTCTGGCACATCAGAGAAAGCTCCATCCCCCTCACCTGCACAATTCCAGCAGATCGACCCTGAGAGAGGCAGCTGGAGGCAGGGTACCAGGCAGGATCCGTGCCACAGCATAACGTTTTGCCTTAATTTTGGCTCACCGCCACAGAAGCACCCCTATGAAACCATCCCTACAGGCTCCGCAGGCAGCGCACGGCTTAACGCCATATTAAATTACCTCTTTCATTCTGCGCAGCGCAGCACAGTGGTATTGGCAGAAAGAAGAAAACGTGAAAGCATATCACACGGGTTGAGGCAGATTTTGAACTGCAAACTTGCCCTGTCCTTTAGGGTAGTCCTATACGGGCTGCTTGGTTCCTCTAGAGGGAAAGATGGGATTTGGCACTACAGTGCTCCGGTTATTCTCAATAAGAGAAAAAAAAAACAACCTGCTATGGCCAACTCTTATATTAGGGCTAGCACTGACCTTACCTTAAAATTAGGAAGCTGCATTTTGGTTTCTTCCATCTACTGTGAATGCTTCTTTGCTGCTTATATTTCCCTCTGTAGAGATGCTGTTTCATTTGGGAACCTCCACGTGTGTGCATGTGGTGTGAACCAACTGGTCAAATCAAATCCAGTTTCTGCTCAAGTTTATAACAAGATTTTCACTCCATCAGAAATAACCCAGATTTAATACCAAGAGCATTATAGTCCCTCAAATGCATACTTTTTCCTCTGAGTCACAAGTAAAGAGCAGTCTTTAGGCACATCCTAAGGGCACTAGTGTACATGATCAAACAGCCCCAAATCTGACAGAACGGTGTCAGTTCAGCTGAGGGAACAGCCTGCTCTTGCTAAGCTCACAGCAGGAGAAGGAAGGGACTGTGGCAGGTCACCGTTTTCACACCTAGGCAAGGACTTCTGGAGCAGTTCAGGTCTTAGTTGCATTCCCTCCGCGCTTCCAATTCCTGGGTTAATTTCCCCAAACACGCACCACCGAGCAGAGCTGGAAGCGTGCAGGAATGCAGACCTGCCCCTGCTCTGTGCACCACCAGCCAGAGCAAACAAGGAGAGGAAGAAGGAGGAATTACCCTGGTGATCCCTCCTGTGATTCCCCAGCAGCTGCAGTCCTAAGCTGACCCCGGCAGGGAGAGAATGTGAGAGTTACGCTGGATTACAGATCCCAGCTGCCCTTAATCTGGAGGCAGCCGTGAGTGACTTGGCCAATGGTGCGGCAGGAACCGCCTGCATTCATGGATTCATTGCACCCGGGTGGTTACTTATACAGTCTTCCCGAGTTCCCGTTGCCTTTCTTTTACCCCTGCAAATCTTCACTATATCGTTGTGTGGCAATAATATCATTGCCATTAAACCTGAGACAGTTCAATTCTTATGTTTTTAAATTCAAGCGGGTGGCTAGGATTGTCCCGGGAAGCCCTACAGCTCAGCAGGGCAAGGAGTTGGTGGATGGGCCAGATGCTGCTGTGTTTGGATCCTAATGGAAGTTGATGGTTCTTCCCTCTTCTCCTTCCTTAGAAGGTCCTTCCTACATCTTTTGATACAAACTGGTACAAAAAGAGAGGTGGGGCACCCCTACCGCAATCAGCACGTCTGGTCACCAGGGTAGTTCCCAGTGGTGGAGAAACTGTCTCAAACAGTAGCACAACTGCACTGAAGTGAATTACCCGATGGTAGTTTGGACCTCATACTTATTTCTTTTTGGATCTGCCTGGGAATTCACACCCCTTGTGCACAATGCATCCCCACTTCATTTGGGGGAAAATGGGTGCATTTCTCCTCGCCAGCTTTGGAATCTTTATCTTTTATATTTGGTCTTCAAGGAAAAAATATTTATACCACCTACATCACTTCTGTCCCGATAGCTTGTTGTTCTGTATATAGTTTCATTATACAAGGACACACATAGCTGACGGGATCACCTACATCTGTAATTTTTACCCCTCGCAGCCCCCCAGCACTGCTGCCGTGCATGCCCAGAGCTGCCCTGTGAGAGCAAGGTGGCATTGGGAGGATCCAGAGACAAGAGATGCCCTCTACCCCCGCCCCTATGCCTGTCCTAAAGTAGCCCCGGTCATGTCTTCCATGCACTGGGAACAGTTCAGGGACTGGATCCGACACTCACACTTGTTTTCTTTGCAGCATAAGGGTGTTCGACGCTCAAGGCAGCAGAATTCATAACCTACACGGGTTTTCCTGCCTCGACAGAGTGTCTTGGGCTGCCTCTGGTGGGAGACTCACACTCAGACTCCTCAGGCTTGGGGGAACTGGGGAAGGGAGCGGAGCCCTCGTAACCACCAGGGTTTGACAGAAAGTCTGGGCCTGGCCTCCTCCTCCGGCAGAAGTCCCTCAAGGGGGCACTATTTTGGCTATAAAGGGGTTTTTTTTGTTTTATTTTTTGCTATTGGAGCATCAAAGTACATTTTACTCTGCCCATGTAGAGTTCTTCTGAAAATCTAAGATTTATATAATACATAGTTGTACTTAGTCCTGTTGTTATCCCATAGGTCTCAGAGA
This sequence comes from Aptenodytes forsteri, assembly GCF_000699145.1. Lineage (NCBI taxonomy): Eukaryota > Metazoa > Chordata > Aves > Sphenisciformes > Spheniscidae > Aptenodytes > Aptenodytes forsteri. Next base: position 8,037,092 of record NW_008795029.1, read on the forward strand.
TCTCTATTGCCGGTTTCATTACCATAGAGTAGAATCTCCTCCATATAAAATGAGTGGAAAATATTCTTTAAACCAATTCTGAATTAAATTATTTTCTAAAGTTATTGATCATATTCTTTAAAAAGAATTCTCTGAATTCTGTGACAGATTATCAGATCTAGGAATGAACATTGTTGTTTAACACCATTGCTTTATTCTAGAGATTTATATCATTTGTAAAAAATTAGCAAGTGAAATGTTTCATATGACTTCAAGGGCCACTGTTATCATCTTGCTTGTCTTCTGCAGATGCTACTGACTCTATCTCACATTCATCACCACACTGCAAGTTTGCTGGAAAGAACAGGAGAGGCCAAGTTTTCGATGATGTTTTGCTTTCCTTTCCTTAAGAAAGGCCTAATCCATACAACGTGCGTGACTAAGAATACAGCTGTTCAGTGCAGCATTTAAGCACGTGCTTATCTTTAGGCCTTAACTGTGAACAGAGATAAGCAAAGTTACCCGGTTTTCCTGAGTCAGAGCTAAATCACCCAGCATACACTTTGCTCCTTTGCTTATCTAAGTCGTTCTAACCCTTAATGACTGATCAAAATCTGTCTGTAATAAATGAGTTTATGTTGCTAAAAATGTAACATTAGGAGTCACTGAGAATGATAACTCAACACGGTCTTTAATGCACCAGAATATGGGCCAGGTCCATGCTCCGGCTGCGTGAAGCGAGAAGTGCTGAGGTAGGAGCTGTGCAGACCTGGAATGCCCTGCCGGCAAGCAGAGGACAGGCTGCCTCTTTGCAAAGCACGCTTTGCAAAGTGCCATAAAATCACAGTGCTTATTAGGTCAGAAACCTTGAGCTGGTGAAAACAATTTCTGCCAACGTACGCTAGAGCAGTCTTACGTGCTAACACCCTTTCGTTATCAGCAGCGGATAGGAAAAAACAAGCCATTTTCTCTCCAAAGGTAGTAAAAAGTCCTGTGGACCTAGCTCCTTATGCAACCCATAAGAACGGGCCACAGTTTCACAAATTTGGAGATTAAGTTACCTGATGTCAGGAACAGAAACTCCTACATAATACACTCATTAATACCCGCAGCACAGCAATGACTCTGCTATTCCAATACTTTCTGTTAAATAAAATCAATCCCTGCTTTGGTTAATACACTGGATATTTGAAACTTATTATTCTTGATCTGCGTTTGTGTGTTAGAGGAGTAGTAGCCAACTCCAGATGACAGGACAGATGGAGTTTTACAGTGCATAAAAAAATTGGGTTCTCGATAATAAGTCATATGTTACACTTGCACGTTCTACACAATTAAGATATTTCCTTTAACAATTAGCAAAAATGGAAGAGAATTGGCACCACAGCGTTTTGACTTAGCTGTAATAAAAATGCAGAGCTGAGTCTGTGGAACTTGCATATTCTTCCCACAGGACTCTACCCAGAAAAACAGATTTAAGGAAGCACGGTGAGCTCATTGGGATGTGCTGCAGCAGAAATTGCTCCTCTTTCTGAGCTGGAAAGAGCTTTTTCAATAAAGAAGGCCACTCTAGCTCTCTGGTGCTTGTGACTGCTCTCGCTCTGCACAACAGGCTGCTCTGAGTCAACTGAGTTGACTCAACTTCCAAATGCAAGCCTCTCCAAAGATGTGCCATGGGAAAAGGAGAGCAAAAGTTTTCGATGACATGAATTCCCTCCTTCTCCACCACCTTTTAGCAGCCAGCATTGGACGTCACCTTCACCTCATAGCCTTCTAGTCGCTCCCTCCCCCAAATCGGTAGGCAGTGCTGGGTAGGAGAGAAGAGGTAATTGGTCCTCAGAGAGCAGGACTCACCCTTTCCAGCACTTGGGGCTGCGATGCATGACTTTGTTGAGCCTCAGATCTAGATAACAACTAAAACCGCTTACAAAGATTGCCTAAAGGACTCTGGAAAAGGCATTGAAGGCGGGTTTTCAACCTCATCCAAGGTAGGTCTGGCAGGCACCATGCTAGCCCACAAGCCAAACCACACTCACTCTGTAAATCTGCACCTTCTCTTTTCAAGGAAGTTGCTTGTTTCCTCAGAGATCACCATGACCTGGAGATTCCATTTGTGCTTGCAAAAAAAAGGAAAAAGAAAAAAAACTAATACAGAGAGAAAAGTTTACTAAAATGGTTTTCATCTCCTTACTAACTGCAGTGATTATCCAGAAAGGAAAGTTGTTACCTGCCTACTTTCTGGTCAAAGATTTTTTGTGTAGTAACTATATAATCGGGAGTGTGATATTGCAGCTACGGAAGTCAATGGACATTGCATTATTAACTGAAGGAGGAGCTGGGTCAGATGCTGAAACTGAAATCATGTCACTAGAATCCTGATTGCAAACACCCTCATCAACAAGATGGAGCGCAGCGGCCTTCAAGTACGTCAGTGAAGTTCTGCACTATACATGTTCTGCCCCAGCCAGCCGTCGCAGGGTGAGCAGGAACGGTACCTGCTGTCAGCTCACGTGAACATGCAGCATGGCAAGCAAAATGCACCTCTTCTCCTCCACCCTGTCCTCACCGAGTCTTTGCTGAGACTGTCCTTTGCTCCGTCCCAGCCTCTTCCTCATGAGCATTTGCAAGAGCAGATGTGGCAGTCCCAGGCCAGCCCGGGGGAGCCTTTACTCTGTGTATTGGCACAACCTCTGGTCCCTGAGCAGCACTCACTGCATGTCTAAATCCCAGTGGGTGAAGTCTATAGTGCAACATGAGTATTTCTGATTGCCCAGAGATAAATTCTCTCTGTCCCTTGGCAAAATATACTCAGCCTTATGATAGCCACAGCAGCAGAAAACTTTTCCTGGCAGCTGTTGCCGTAATACGGCTCAGAGCTCAGCCAAGTGCTACACTGATCACTCTGCTGATGAGCTGGCAGCAGCCAAGCAGGGGAAGTCAAGGGCTCTCAGCTTGCCAGAGGAGACCTTCAGCATCAAGAAGGTCTGAGCCCTCTGCTCTTTCCAATAAGTACATAACTAAGCAACGCAGGAGCACATGATTTTCTTACTGTTTCCACTGATTTAAAAGGCTTAATCATTCCCTGTGACGGCACTAGGTTAGGTCATTTCCTCCCTGTTATACTTGCATAAACTAACAGATATCAAGTGTCATCAGGCACATCCCAGTATCAGTGGGGAATGATCCCCGCAAATACATCCACTGGTCTGAGCTGTAAAGGGGCCAGTTAACTATGAAGTAGACGGCTGAGGAGGAAAGCCAGGGAGCCATGGAGAGAAAACAGCTCCTGGAGCACCCACAGTTCCTTTCCTGAGACACCCCATGCAATGGCTCCGTCCTCTGCCAGCCTTTTTTTTTTTGGCTCAGCCCTAAGGGCAATGCTCATACCTGTGTTTGAAAAAGTCTTAGCTAATAAACTGCGCTCAGGCAAGGAATGAGGCAGCTCTTACAATGTACTCTTCTGTAGGGCTGAATACTGAGTTTGAGGTAACCAGCTGCTTGGTCTCACACAATCTCAACAGACTGCAGTGGGAAAGCATGAAAGCTTTTGGGAAAAAGGATCTCTAATTTTTCTTGCATGTTTTCCCTTCAGAATTTGCTGAAAGAATCCTCTCTCTGGAGTCTCCTCATTTTAAAAACACATTTTTTTCTTACAAACGAGTATTTGAATTGTGATAGTTTTGAGCTGAGGGCAAAGATCCTGTTCAGCTGCTATGGGTTACCAGGGGCAGGTTATTTGTGCTTCCCACCTTATCAGGCAGTTTTATGAGTAATTCTAGTGAATATCTGGTTTCCCATGGCTTTGACTGACTGCCTTATCTAACTGAATCATACTCAGACTTCCTGTCATCTCTGAATATGTCTATTTTGGTGATAAAATGCAAGTGACTATATTTACTTGTAGAAAATGTAGGTCAGGGTAAAAATTGTTAGGTGGACATTAGAAGCTGAGACACGGGGAGGACCTGTTGGTTTCTTTTCTTACCATTATCCAGCTTTTTTAACACTTCCAAATATTCTGTCCAGCTGTAAGCATTATTAATTTACATTTGCAATATCATTATGAGTTTGTTATTTATTTTCATCTATTTCTTGCAGAACCATGAACACATGAGGAAGAATGAGAACTAAAGATGGATCCTGAGCTTAATGACTGCTCCTGTTGGGAGAGTATGAAATCTGTACATTATTTCTTGTTCATATGTAAAAATGACAGAGGATCATGCTGATGGTAAACTGAACCTCAGAAGTATAAGCAGCCACGTAATAGACCGCTGTGGAAAGACCTACCATAGGGAAACTCTCACTAACTCCAGGACATGGGTGTTTATCTTGTATGGTAAACTTTGAGGGTTTCTGTTCCTCGTATAGGAACGCTTCTTATTTCACTGCAGACATTCGCATTGTCTATATGTGCTTTAAATCCCTTTTGAAATACGTATGTTTATATTTGCTGCTCTTTTTGCATCAAGCTAGGCTCCCAGTGCCTGTAGCAGGCTGTGGTACTGGGCTCCTTGAGTTAGTGATGAATTAACCAGGGTGTGTCCCTTTTTGCAGGCAGGCTCTACCCGAATTCTTCTGCCCCAACAGCCCTGTCTCCCTGGCAGCACCTCTGTAAGTTTATGACAAAGTCATGGGTTGGCTGAACTTTAACAGCATCTTGTGCCTTGCAAACGAGTTGTTAAGAAGTCATAAACCAGCAAGTAGATAACCCTTCTGGGAAGAGCAAATGAAACCTGAATTACAGTTTGGTCCCAAGGCCTTTCTTCCAAAATGGACCAGAGGGTTTGAAACAAGAAAAAAGCAACTCCTGAAACTGTTTATATCATAGGTCTTTCCAGCTTTCAGCAAGGTCTGAGGGGAAATGGCATGCCCTTATACCAGAACTGTCCCTCCCAGAGAGTTGCCAGGGATGCCTCCCCCACCATATCTGACCTCAGTTGTCCTTTGACCATGCTCCGAAGGCAAACCTACTCTGGCAGACTCCAGAGAACAGATTGTCCGATCTCGTGACCTGATTTGCTCCTGAGGAACAATTTTTCCCAGAAAGCATGACTTCAAAGAAGCCCAGCGACCTCTGTTCTGATGGGAGCGTGGTGGCTGATTTCCTCCAGTTTCATTGTTGCTGCCATAGATGTCCCCCTGGAAAATTTAAAAAGTTTCTGGACAGTTTTCCTAGCTTCTATTGGCTAATTGCTGAAGAAGTGAGATTTGGTTCTCTTGGTGTTTGGAGCCCAGTAATCTAACGAGAACAACTGGCACCAGTTGTTATATTTCTCTGTACTAGTTGTTATAATTCTGCTCTCCCCACTTAGTGGGCAGAATGGTGAGAAATGAGACACCTGCATCCAATGGATCTTTTTGGTTAATTCATGCTGAATGTCTGGGTCCTTCGACTCGCCAATGCTAGTTTGGAAATCAGTTATCTGGAAAGGGGTATATAACATCTTGTCTAATGCACCACATCTCTTAGTTTGTAGCATCTGCCTACAGCCAGCCTTGAGCATTTTGCACTGCAGTAAATGTGCCACCCCATAAATAAGGTTGTAGCGGATGGAAAAGGAATAAAGATGCATGAGCTTTGCTGTAGTACTGAGGGGAATACCAACAGGGCAGTAAAGAGTCAAGATATTAATTTATTTTGTACTTCCCTGACACTGATTCGCACACACATATGCACAGGAAAAACGTCTCTGTGACCTCTGCTTGACAATGATAATATGGTAGTAATTGACTTTTCACTATTGTGTAGTTATGAGAACAAAAATGGACATACTTCAAGAAGCAAGGTTATCATCAGTTATAGCTCCATCAGAAATTCTTCCAGGTATTTTCTACCTTAATTCAGCTCTGGAGCCTAATTCTCTTAGTAATTAGCAGTTACAGTGCATATTGAAAGAAGCACATAGAGGAGGCAAATTGATGTGAAATGAATGTGTATCATTCACACCAGGTTCCTTGAAAGCTACTATTTCTGTTTTCCTTTTTCATAAAATGGACAAGCGAGTCTAAAGAAAATCACTCCTTGGCAACAGTGACGCAAGAGGTCTGCAAGTCTGCATAGCAAGCAATCTTGACAGCTTGATTATTTGTTATAAGAACAGGTCTGAAACATTTAATCCATAGAGCGTGTTATGATTTCAGCTGAGAAATTTCATCTTCAAAATTCCTGAGGACTGAACTAAAGTGAGAGGCGGGCAACTGCAAGTCACTCATTAGTATCCACACCGTGGTTTAATCCTTGTTAGAGGAGAATAACAAATGTAGAAGGGTTCATTTTTCCCCTTGCCTGGGAAATGTGATTCAAGAGTGTATTTTTTAGTCTGCTCAGAAGCATGCAAAAATAATGTTCATTAACGTTAGGGAAGATACAGATGATGTGTGAGAAAAGGATATAGCGATGATCATTGATTCTGGCAGAAGACTTCAGGAGCTCTCTTTGAAGTCTGACAACAGGAATCTGTGCCCAGATTTGCCAGGCTTTAATCTGTGACAATTAAATTAGGGGATAACGAAGGAAGATGGTGCTATCCTTACTCTTGGTTGAATTAATGATTTCTGAGTTGTGGGGAATGCTTACCTCTCTGGCTGGCCATTACAGAACTTCTGTTCCATCAAACTCTGATTATAAGCCTGGATTTAAAGCTCTGGAAGCGCTTACAATTCTTCTTTCCTGTGGCTCCACTGTTATTTCTAGGGACCACCAAATGCACACTTTGTTAATGCTACGGGGGTGTATATTAATGTAGCTAATCCAAGGATGCATGGAAGAGATGCAAGCGCCAGTCATTCCTGAACAGGGAAGAGGACCTTACAGGCCAGGACGTGCGGCCAGACATGGAGGGGGCAGCTTTTGGTGGCAGGGAGGGTGCTGGTGGTGGGATATGAGCAGCACGATTTCACCTCTCTCCATCCCTGCGCTGCCTCCCTCCTTTCTCTGTCACATTGCCACACACTGAGCCTTGCTCCTGCCTAAAGATACCTGTGGTCAGAGCCTGCACATACTGCACGCCTGCATTTCTCCTGTGGCTGAACCAGGCTCATGTGACCTGTTATAAAACCATGTTATTGTCTGGCTTAAAAACGACATAGTTTAAAAATGCCCCAGAGCAGCTCAAAATTTTTCTTCTGGAGAACTCTTCAAGTAAGATTTACAACACCCATATTTAAAAATCATGCAGCTTAATAAAAAGAAATGGCTATTTTCTTCGGCTACAGCTGGATAACATATTGCCAGAGGTAGAAAGATAATAGTAATTTGGAGATTATTAATATTTTTCCTTAATTTTTTACTTAGAACATTTCATCATATCCCAAGGCCTCCACTATGCCCCTCAGGCAATATTTACTTATCATTACAGTCAGTATTTAGAATATATGATGTGACAGTTAATATTTGTATCAATGGTACAGTAAAGAATATACTGCATTGTTCCCTGATTGACCAAGCCATCTCTATCTAAAACAGAACATGAGCCTCAAAATTCCTGGAGAGAAGGTGAATTTGCCAGCAGTCAGGCATTTTGTTTCCAAAAGCCCATTTTACTTCAGCTACAAGGAAAATTATGCTTATTTTTCATAAATTCTTCTAACCATGGAAGGAACCCAATGTGTTTCTCCCTGAATATAGAATGACAAGGTACGTAAACATGGAAAAGAAAGAGTTGCATTACCTCAAGATGAATTGCTGCTGGGGGAGGGAGACACACACCATTGCAGCTTTTTAAGCTCCAAATTTGGAAATGCATTAAACTTCACTAAGCTTCCAACATATTTTATATGTTTCACTCCAATCGTACCCTGTCTAGGCAGGATACATCTGTTGTAACTCAGGCATCTGAAAGTCAAACATCTAAGTTTGACTGAGTTGCCTAAACTCCCTTTACAGTCAAAGGACAGAGGCAGGCACCTGCAGAGGACACTTCATCTCATCCTCACATTGGGGTCTAGCGCAAGGTCAGACCAACTGCCCCGGGGGAGTGCCAGTGTCTCGCCACTGATTATAAAAAGAGCCCCGAGCGACTAGCTCCGTCTTAGATCTTTCAGACTTGGGATGTTAAGCGTGATGACTCTGTGCTTAAACAGAAACATTTCCCTAATACTGTTGGTGGCAGAATACTCATGCCCATTTACAGAGTAGAAGGTTTCAGGCTGGTTCCTGTGAAAAGGATGAGACATGTGACATGCACCAGATGTGTATGAGTGACTTCTCTTGCCAAATCTATTGTATGATATTTGCCTGGGTCTCTGTGAGACTTCAAAGGGACTAATGGATGCCAAACTTCTTGAGGTCTGATTAGTTTCAGCAATGCAGAGCCTTTGTGGGGATGCCGCAGATTCTCTCTGAGAAGAAAGCAAGGCAAAATTACTCTCTTCACCATGTTAATTAGTTAAGACTATCTTCCACTGATATTTGCCTTGTGCCCTAACAGAAAGTGAGAACTATTGTCTTTGGTAACATGAAAGATAAATGTTTACAACATTTTTTCCCACCTAATTTAATAGAACTATTCAATTATTTAACAAGTTATTCTATTTTCAATCCTACTGCGTTTTTCTGTTTTGGACTCGCCTGCCAGCCTTGTGTTTTTGGCTGTCTCTCGGCTGCTTGATAGCAGGAGACAGCCACCTGAATTCCACCTCAAGAAAAGCCGTTGCTGTTCTCTTCTCAGCTGAGAGAATTTGTGTGTTCTTGTCACCCTCCCCCAGCATGTTGCTGTTCTCAGCTGAGAGACTTTGTGTGTTCTTGTCACCCTCCCCCAGCACTGGTGGAGCCTAGCAAGGGAATCAAACACCGCGTCACGCCATAGTCATCCCAGCCTAACACGGAGAAACCTGTCAGTATCCCAACAAGATTAACTACTGTTTGTGTCTGATCTCAGGCAAGAGCCTGGAGTGAGCTGCATGCAGTTATCTGGTTCGGAGGTTTGTGTTGTGTGCTCCTGGTACGGCGCTATAGGATATAAGGGCCAGAGAAATGCCAAGTGGCCAGCCAGGGAGGGGGACTCGGCTGAAGCAGAGTTGTTCACTAGCCAGTTAAATGCAGGAGGTGATTCTCAGCCAACAGAGAGGCATTTCCATATCTAAGAAGGTGAAAACCTGTTATTTTACTTAAGAAGGTGGCTAGAATGCCTCCTGGTAAAGGAAGGAATAATGTGAGCTTCAGGATGACAGATGAAACCTGTCTGGACCCCTGGAAGAGCTCAAAGCAAAGTCTGAACACAAAAGCTAACGTGATTGTGAAAGAGAGGTGAGCTGATTGTGAAGGAGAGGTGATCTGAGGTGAAGACAGGGAAGGCAGGCGCTTGGAGCTGCTCTCTGGTGGGGTTTCCCCAGAGGAGCTCTGCCCCCTGTGAGATCCCTTCGGGGCCTCTCAGCAGATGCACCCGACGGTGCCATGCACGACGTCTGGATCCCCAACTGAACTTGATGGGTCTGGTGGCTGAGGGACGTCTACCCAATACAGCCACGTACCTTCCTATTTCATTTCATCCACCTATATACCTCGGTAACTGTTTTGGATGCTATGAATCAATGACTGTATTTGCCTTTTATCCTAACCTGGTTTGAGTTAAGTGTGATTTCAGGTAACCGGATAACAAGAAGTCATTCTTTCCCCAAGAATATAGTGAATCTGTGAACGAGGGCCTGGTTTGGATGACATGTCACTCCTGCTATCTTTTTCTCTACCATCTCAAATGATGAGTGTTCGTGTGGGGTATCGGTTCAAACTGCGGCAACGAGCCATGTTGTAATCAATATGATGTCCCAGGATGGAATTTCAGTCTTCTTGGTTTGACTTTTTTATCAACTTAGGAAATTAAAAGCACACACCTACACATGCTGTACAGAAGGGATATTAGTAAGGTTCTGCGTCAAGCATCCAAAAGTTAGTACCAGAACTAAGGTCCCCTGCACAAACTTAACTTGGACTCTGTAAGTATGTGTGACAATAAAGTTTTTAATTATGTGATCAACCACTGTTCGTTTTCCCAGGGCCCTGCTTCATTCAGCACACATTTAACCCACGCCAGGGACGAGTCAGTGGTGTACAGGACATCACCTCCCTCTCCTTTGTTGGAGGGTATATGGTGAAGGGGGACGTCAGCCAGCCACATACGGCCTGGGACAGGGATTCTGTCCCTGCCTCCTTGGAGAGCCTGCTGAAAGCCAGAGAAGTCAAACAAGTACCCTTTGGGTGGTCACTGAGTCCCTGACTTGGGACTTTGAGGTCTCACCTACAGGAACGCTGAGCACTAGGAGCGTCTGGTGGCACCAAAGTCATGGGGCTGTGCTAAAGAAACTGAGCCACCCCCCCAAATTAGTTGCTTGCCACTGTCACGTCTCTGTGTGTTTGAAGTATGTGTCTTGTGTCTGTGATCACTTCACTAGGATACTGTGCATATTAACTTACTAGTGCCAGAGATACTATATGAATATCATCACAGAGTATCACAAATTAGTGTTCCAAGCTTCAAAACGGAGTTTGAAAAAATTTGACTAAATAAGAAAAGGAGCTACCCACGAAACAAGAAGAAAATAAGGGTTCAGAATAGCATCTGGTTAACTGAGCAAATGGTGTCTGCTCAGATACCTTGTGATCTATGGGGGAAAAAACAGAAAAGGTACACGAACATTTATAACACTATATCATATTTGGTATAGTCCAATGACTTTTAGTACACAACTTTGTCATATCACTTTTAAGGGAGATATATTGAGATCGACCAGGCATTATCTAATTTTTGACTGCTTGATTTTGCAAAGCCAATAACGGTAATATAATTTATAGGTTGTGTAAAAAGTGCATTTATATGCATGTTATCTATATCGACGTTTACAATGTATGTACACCACACATGGATATATAGCACACAAACACACACGTACATGTACGTACACTTTTGGATGCCAAATTCAATGTCAAGAAAGGTTTAGTCCCTCTCCCAGAACTTTGTAGCTTGCATAAGGTATAGTCAGCTCTGTACATACACATAACACTGACCAAAAATAAGATTCTTTCAAATCTCTCTGTTGCCTCAAGATGTATACAGTATATTTTATTGGTTTGTCACTGATAGAAATACACCATGAAGAGGCCTTTCAGGACCTCTTCATACCAGCTAATAATTCATGCAAAACACAACCCCATTTTATTGTTTATTCTGGGACAGTTAGCTACAAACTTAAGACCAGATTCTCAGTGGATGTAAATCAGCATAGTCACATCAACAGAGCAGAAACAGCTTGTGAATTTATCACAGGAACAATAGGACAATTCAGGTTGGAAGGGACCTCAGGAGGTCTCCAGTCCAAACTCTTGCTCAAAACAGGGCCAGCTCTGAGGTCAGACCAGGCTGCTCAGGGCTTTGTTTTGAAAACCTCCAAGCAAGGAGACAGCACAGCCTCTTGGAGCAACCAGCTCCACTGCCTGGCTGTCCTCATGGGCAAAATCTTCTCCTTATATCCAATCTGAACCTCTCTTTTTTCAACTTATGCCCATTGTTTCTCACCCTCCTGCCATGCGATGCTGTGAAGAGCCTGGCTCTGTCTTCTTGATGGCCCCTCCTAGATGCTGGCAGGTTGTTAGGTCCCCTCGAAGCTGTCTCTCCTGCAGACTGAGCAAGTCCAACTCCCTTCTGCTCCTCCTGCTCCACATGCTGATGCACAGGCGTTGCATCCCCCTCTGCTTCATCCCTCAAAGGTGAGCAAAAACACCTTGTGCTCTCCTGGACCTGGGGAGCTCAGCCCCTCCGCATATCCCACTGGTGTCAGGGGCGTTTGAGGCATGGATCTTGTGGCATCCACTGGGTGAATCTGGTTCCTACACTTGTGCTCACAACTCTGTACAGGCATTAGAAGTTTTGGTTTTTTATGATAATGCTGTCTTTGTCTCCCCTTCGTTTGAGAGTGAGAGAGATAGGCTGGATTGCGTTATCTCTCATCCTCAGCTAGGTGCACTGTGCTGCAGTGTCATTTTTCAAACAAAGTTGAAAGACTTGCTCTATCTGGGCGATTTTGATTTCTTACTTTACCCGCTCCCATCTCCCTCCTCCCTGCAACAAGATGAAAACATCAATATTTGTTTTGGGCTCCCAAGGTATGATACAATGTCAATGGAATTTGTTTTTAATCTGGGTGACTAACAGTTATCTGACAATTCAAGTAATATTTCTCCACATCCATCTGTCAAACTCCAGCGAACTTACAGGGGGAGACAGCATCAGATTTAGCAGCCGAGCAAGCCCGTTAACATCCTGGGATTGCAACTTCAACTCCCTGTGATATGATTTTCCCCTAGCCTGTCCTGCGCTGCCCTTTTCATTTTTTATTCATGTAAAATTATAACTCTTGCGTTTGAAAGTCATCCTCTTTTATTTCTGAGGCTGTTTCCTACAGTGAGTCAGGTCAGGCAAACTATTATTAGGACCATGTTTATTTATAACGGGTAGTTTAGCATTAAGCAACGAGTTGTGACAGGCTGTGCATTCCTGGAGGACGATGGCAGGCTCGGGGTGCCTGCGCAGGCACGATGCCGAAGGCGAAGGGCTCCTGCCGCCCCAGCTGGCCTCCGGACATGCTCTGTCGCCAGCGGCTCGCTGCCATTACGAAATGAAACGTTGAGAGCGAAACGAGGACACGCTGGAGCTGGCGCTGGTGCTGATGGACGCCGGCAGTGTGCAGCCGACGGCTGCCCGGCTGTGTCATCCCTGCCCCACCGAGTCCCCCAGCGAAGGGCAGCTCACAGGCAGGACTCACAAGACTCAGAGCAGCATCCAGAAGCAGGAGTCTGCTGCCCCAGTTTTTTCCTGGTATCCCTCTTTTTCACCCCCTGCGTGCTTCCCTCGATGCCTCTGGTTTATTGCCCCCTCTCCACCATGTGCAAAGCAGCCGGCTCTGCTGTACACTATGGAATTTTCTGCCTCTACAGCAGCACTTTCAATATAATTTAGTTATTCATTTTTATTCTATTCCATCTTCCCTGACAGCTCCGGATCCCATGAGCCCAACCGGAGGGCCTGCCGAAGACTGCAGAAGGCAGAGGAGAGGGGTGCGTTCCTGCAGTGATACCCGAACCGGAGCAGCAAAGAGGGCCAAGGACCACAGACACCCTTGCTGTCAGTGGAAGGTTAAGCAGACAGTAATTCCCCACTCGGCTGCCACGCGGTGGGGCAGCCTGTGCAACCCGCCTCAGCTCCCCTAGGAAGAAGATGCTGCTTCTTTTTTGCCGTCTTTCCTCCGGTCCAGTACCGTGATGGGGAGCTTGTGCTGGTTGAGTAACTCCTTGCAGAAATGTGTCAGGTTCAGGCACATCATTTCCCCCCTCTCCCCTCCCATGGACCTGAGTGTCCACCTGCAGCTGGCGTGGAAAGGCAGCTCGTTTAGCGCGACAAACCCTGCTGCTAGAGGCCCAGGCAGACGCACACTGCTGAATGTCTTCTTAGGAAGGATTTGACACCCCGATGCTGGCAGGTGTAGGATGCAGGTGTCAGGGCCCTGACCCACGGCCAGTTACTTGCCAAAGGCAGGCCCACACGGTGGGCTTGCAGCTGTGGAGGTTTTCACCGTTCCTCTTAGCTGACTCCTGTACATCCTTTATTTCCCTGAAACGTGAGCAGCGGCAAGGAGCGTGGTGCTGGAGATTGGTGAAAGGCTAATCTCCTGCTTTTTTCCTTCCTCTAGTAAATCTCCACCTGCACTTTTCTTCTTACCTATCGGTTTGCATTTGGTTGACTTCTGTTCACGTTTTTTTGAGGAGATAATGGACCTACTTGGATGTTTATCATCCGGCAAACCCAAGATGACATGGATGCTTTTGCATGCATCCCTCTAAGTGAGAAGCTGTGACCATGGCTGTCAGGAGACCCATGTCCAAATCAGCTACCACGGAGCTAAATCCAGCAGCCCTTATTCAGTTCTTAGCCTGGCAAAACCCCAATGAAGATAAGGAGAATTTTAACTGATTGGGGATGTCAGGTTCCAATAACGAGCATGGCCATGGTTCCTGAAATCTCTTTTCATGAATTTGCTCAAGAGTATATTGCAGAGGTGTTTCTGACATTTGGCAACATTAATATTTAAGCCTTCCTGTGTTATTTTTGCTAAAGGAATTAGAAATTAGCATGTCATGATCATAATAGAGCAGCTGAAAATAAAGGGCCAGATTGTGCCCTCAATCCACACGCCCAATTCCCACGGATGTCATTGGAAATTGTGTGCATACGCCTCTGAGGGCAGAATTTGGCCTAGCACGCCTCTTCTCTTTCTGCAATGCGCATGTTACGCTCACTGCTGCTAACAGTACTTCTGTGCGACAAGAGAGGAGCACGTGCCTAAATTATTTAGCACCCTGATAACCTGCAGTATTTTTCCTTCCCTTTTCATAACGATTGAAACTGTAATTCTTCCTACAGCTAAAGCTGATGTCTTTGCAGACGAGTCCTGCACACCTCTGTTAGCAGAAGGGGAGTGAATTGCCCACAAGGCATGTCTCCGGCAGACGAGCATATTGGAGTCTGTACCAACGGGCTCGACCTGGTTCTGGCAGGATTGACAGAGGTGTCACAGGGACTGCCTTGGGGCAGGGAGATGGGCTCGATGACCTCTTGTCGTTCATTGCAACTCAGTGTGTGATAAATCATTGCATCTTTTCTGCCCTTGAGCTGGGACCTGATGGACTTGGCATGTGCTAAATGTTATCCTAATGAAGGATGCTTTCCTGAGCCAAGGTTTTTAGCTGTAAATGTTTTTTTTTTTTTACTCTACAAGACTTCAGAAGAATAGCTAGTTACATCACATTTATAATGACTGTTTAAAAAAAAGTCTCTGATAGAAGAATTGCTCAAAAGATAGGGATGGAGACAGTTCATTGAAAAATAGTTGACTTTTTACTTTGCTTTCCGCCTCCAAAATATTCAGAAGTAAACCAGTCCTGAAAACAGCTTGATTCATCAGCAACAGAGTACTCTCATGTAGCAAAATCAAAAAAAGGTGTCAGCTGTGACAAGACTATATGTACTATACATATGCTTTAAAAGTGAGCGGTAGCAGACATTTTGAGACACCATATTGTGATATAGCAAACTACATAAATACAAGTCTTCATCGTTGAAGCTAGGGATCTGACTCAAACCTTGACGAAGTCTGAACGACTGCTTTTCCATTGACTTTGTTGATGTCTGTCCTGCTCCAGGTGCTTGGAAGGGCAACTTCCGAGCAGTGCTCCACCAGGTCACTGCTGTGAACTGCAGAGAGCTGTGCTGGCCCGTGCTCTCACTCCCCCGCTTGCCTCCAGCTGCTAAATTGCATTAAGAGAAACATACCAAATACTTTCCTGATACTATTTACCCATGAAAGCAGTGGCTTTATCGTAGTTGCCACAGGGATCAGATGCCATTGTGGCTAGAAGAAGATACGGTCCTTATGAGAGGAGATGGTCTGTTACATATCTTGTTTAGAATTTGACTCACCCTGTGAAAATATTTGGGAGGAGTCTCCCATGTGCTGGATATTCATAACTGATTAGTCTTTCCTGTACTTCCACTTTGAGACAGTGGATTTTCAGAAGATGGACATGCAGTATATAGTTCTTCCCAAACGAAGAACATGTAAACTTCAGCGCCTAACCCAACAAAGCTAAATGCCCATCGCTAGGCACTTCTGAAAGTTTAGGATTTCAAGCACACAAAAGCACACTGGAAAAAACAAATCCAACTTTTTTGATCCACAATTAAGTCGTGCAATCAGTGAGACCAAAGCCAAAAAACACCAGCAGCAGATTTATGCATCCGCTGGCATAACAAGAAAGAAGAATTAATGCTGAAAGTAGCGAAAAGAAAACCATTACACAGGATTCTGTACATTGTACTTTAGGAATCGGAGTTGATAAGAGGCTTTCAGAGCTCTGGGACAGCATTTCTGGCATTATTATTAAACATTTTGTATGAAATAGTTATGGCAGATTGGGGGAGAGGGGGTCGGGGTTGCAAATCTTGCTGTCAGTACTAAGGCCCTGCTCCTGCTCCCAGTGAAGGGAAGGGGACATCTCCCGAGGCACATCGGAGAAAATATATGAGTTGACACTTTAAAAATTAAGCCTCCTGGAATTGCTGTGTCGATTATTATCCCAGAGACAGCTTAAGTGATTTGCCCACAGTCACGCAGTGAATTGGGGCTGAGCCAGGAACAGAAGATAGGACTCCCAGCTTCTGTTCTTGTTCTCTTACCAACTAGGCACATCCCCAGATGTACAGTGTAATCCACATGGGGACAAAAATCCAAAATCAAAGATTTATCTCACTTCCTAACACAGCTCTAGACAGCTCTGCAGCACAGACACAGAGGCAAATCTCACTGCCCTGGTTAAACAGTGTAACCCACTAATTCCAAAGGAATTGCTCACCTGATGAATTTTGCCTTCACAATACCAAATAACTCAAATCCCTACAACATCAGTGCCCA
Organism: Aptenodytes forsteri; assembly: GCF_000699145.1. Taxonomy (NCBI): domain Eukaryota; kingdom Metazoa; phylum Chordata; class Aves; order Sphenisciformes; family Spheniscidae; genus Aptenodytes; species Aptenodytes forsteri. The sequence goes on from NW_008795029.1 coordinate 8,053,532, forward strand.
TCAAGAGAAGAAGAGACTGAGTGGTAGTCCCAACTACGCACCTGGGATTAGTGGCTTGAGCAATTTCAGCTAAACCTATTATATAAAATTACAGTTGTGTGTTACTAATGGGTGCTTCACTCATTAACATGCAAAGGCAAATAATGTTGCTGGAGCTCTCGGTATCACCTGGCTATGCAGGGAGGAGAGGTTAAATACAGAACAGACCATACTTGTAAGAAGATTAATACATACAACAGGGATAGTATCAGGCTTCTGCTGGGTCTAATCTGGCATCTGACCGGGACAGAGAGAGAGAAGGAAACTCTAAGCCAGTTAAAGTAGTGGATTATTGATGACAGAGGATTCACAGCTGATAGGGGAGCCGGAAAGAGCAGGTAGTAGGGATGAAACGCATGGCAGAGCACATAGCAAAAAGGAGGTAGAAGATACTAGATTTTACAGGGAAGGTCTAACAAATGTGAAAGAAAACTTAGTGGGTAGGACAACAAAGATACGAGCTTTCCAAGACTACAGAATTGGGATGAGCAAGGAGAGAAGAATCCATATATATCCTAGCTTCCTCTCTAAAATTGTATCTTACACATCAAGGAAAAAAAATCACACCAAGCTACTGCCTAGGGATTTGAACTTGGACAAATAAATGATCTGAGAAGACTTGCTGGGGAAAAAGGCTTCCAAGACCTCCTTGTCATCCTCTGCACAGATAAACACTGGATGGAGAATAACATTGCAAATCACTAATAATTACAGAAAGTCTGGCTAAGACTTCCGTGTAGATAACGTTATCTTGGGTAACAGGCAGCTGGGAGCAGGCTCGGGTAGTGCAGGCCTTCTGCAGCACAGCTGGCTAATCAGGATAACCCTTGACAGCCATTTTTTAATGACTGATAATTTGAAAGAAAATGACTTTGTAAAGTTCTGGAGCAATGTTTAATAGGGACATTTGGGAGCAGTTTGCTTCTTTCTGTTTGTTTGCTTGTTTCTGGAGAAGGGCGGTTGAGGCACCGAGTAGGGCTCCAAGGTATCAGAAGTAGGTGACGGCTTTGAGGGGAGAAGTGGAAACCAATTGCCTCCACCGGCAAGGAATTTGGGATAGCAGAATGACAAATTCACAGCTGGGAAGCATTTATCAGGGTTTTCCTATTATACCTGACAGGCTGGGAGGAGTTATTAATAAAACTCCTTTAGTATGCTTCTAGGCAATTAAAATCAATGCACTTACAGTGTTTCTGCCCCAGGATAGAGTTTGCTGAAGCCAGCACTACCACTGCTTCCTAGCTTTGCAATTTCTTCCTGTACCTTCTCTGTCCATCTCTTAGGTCCTGGCCAATTCTGACTGAGCTGGGGTATCTGCTCCAGGTTGTTGGTATTTTAGTAAGGTTTTTCTCTTCGTTTGGGATGTGAATAGGACAACTTGCCTGTAGCAATGTGTTAAGAAATCACACTACAGTCTAGGTCATGATTAAGTTACAGTAAAATTACAGACTGTCTAGAAGAAAATGAGCAATCTCAGCTGTGAATATTGCAGAATGCATTATCTCACAGATTTATTTATTTTAATACTGCCTGATTAAAATTCTGTGGGGTTCCTTGAGCTGTATATAAGCATTAATTTAAATCAGAAAGGAAAAAAATGTGTATGTTGAATTATATTTGGGCATAGAATTTGCAAAATGAGATAGGATTTTGATCCGCTTAGTTTTGTTGAGACAGTAGATACTACTAATAGTTGATACTTCAGAATAAGTTAAAGAAACTAAAATCTAAATGGCTTGGAAACCTAATTTCCATTTCCATGACGGCTTTGTCAATGTATGACCTGTTACTGATTTTCTTACAGGAATGTATTGGCTATGTAGATACTACAATTTAAAAGCAACTCATTTTCTTTTATCTTAAATCAATTTCTAATCAACTTAGCCAAGCAGAAATAAACTAGGCTTAAGTGTTTAAGTGTTTATTGAACATCCACATTTCTACTCACTGGCCTATACTGGTTTAAATTGACACCTTTAGTTAAACTATCCCAAAGATGTGTGTAGGTAAGTGCCTCTCGGCAGCGAGTGCAGGGAGGTGGGTCTGGGGCAGTGTGTGCCGATAACTAAAAAAGAACCAGGGACTGAGCGGGGCACTGGACCCCTGGTCACAGACACTGCTTGATTGCTAGCTTGCTCCCTGGCCTAGTGCTGAGCTGTTGCAACTGGGGGACAGGTCAGCCCAAGGACTGCTCCCCAAAATCAGTACGAATAAAAAAGCACCAGGTTTTGACTCTTCTACCCTATCCAGCTCTCCTGGGGGCTCCCACATGCCTCTGTCCTGTTGCTCATTGCCCTTGGCCCTCTCTTGGTCAGAAATAGAGACATAGCTTTCATGGCTGTCTCTTGAGCAATGGGGGACTGGGACCTCCGGGGCCAAGGTAACTCAAAATAAACGATGACAATAACAATAATATCAAAATTTCCTCCTGACTTTTGATGTGCACGTTCAAGTTCATTCAGCCGCACGCATTAATGTAGTCTTCCTGTTGGTCAACAACAATCTGATGATATTTGCTGAGCATCTACACTAGGTGTTTAATTGCCCTGTTTAGTCAATGTCTGTTGCCTACCACCTAGTAGCAAAAGCATTTCTTATCATAGGACCTTTTCTTCCACACTTTTAACAAATGAAAAAAAAAAAATCACTCTTGTCTTTGTACTAGAAAACAGCAGGTGCAGAGAGTCACCCCTGGCCTCCAGGCCAAGTGGCAGACCCTGGCTCTCCCCCCAGGGCTCAGAGGGACCCCCCTTGGCCGTACACGGCCTTGCAGGGTTAGTGAGGTACAAAACAGATCGAGGGAATGAGCTAACACCGATGCAGCCTGCACAGTCAGGAAGGGGTTCAGTGCCTGCACTCAGTCCATGTCCCTCTTATTTAGCTGTACAGACACCACCCCTGAGTGCCAAAAGGGCTCAGAAGGTCCACAGCACCCTGGAAGTCGCCATGCTCCAGGTACCACACCTTGGGTGCCAGGAAAATGCGCAAGCATGGGCTGGGATGTGTGGGGTTCACTCACAGCATTTTGGCTGTTTATTCCTACAAATATTGATTCGCTGTCACTGGCAACAGGAATACTGGGAAAGGCTAAATCAATCTTTATCATCTTCATGGTCCCCAAGAAAGTAGACAGGAAAAGTTAGTCAGTACAGCAGGAATTAAATAAAGTATGTAAGAATCTGGATGGATATAACCAAAATATAACCTTTCAAGCTTCAGCCAGGTTGCAAAGGATACAATTTTACCTGGAAACTGCGCATTAAAAGGCACTGAGCCATCCTTACCATTTTCTCCTGGTCAAGTGATGGAAATACCTACCAAAGGAAAAAAACCTCCCACCCCTGAGAGGAAGATGGAAACCAGGATGCCAAGCTCTCCATCCCCAGTTTGCTTGGTCACTGCTGAGTTTGGGTGGCATTTTGAATGCACCAGGGAGGTTGGCTTATACCTGAGACTGTAACTGTGCCCACACATCCTTGGGGAACTTTGAAATAGCAGAGATAATGTCAGCCCAGTTACCATATGCTTTCAGTCTGCCCGGGCAATGATTGTATAATAATCCCTAACAGAAAACTGAAGACGAGATTTCAAGTGGCTGCCAGAAAACAGTTTTTCACTTAGAGTGGCAACTCTGAATAAGGAAGCATCTGGCACATTTGATCAGACAAAGAAAATTAGGTCACTCTGAAAAAATATTTGATGCTCTTCCTGAGGAACATAATACTAAAAATGCGTCTATCTAGAACGGCAGCATTCTTCTTTTCGGCACTGTTTCGCATATTGTGATGTTTTGTATTGTTCTGAGTAACTGCACTATATTTAGTATCTGTTAAATAGCAGAATATAGATTATATAACCTATTATTTTCCTCCTGCCAGTAATAGGAGTTTAAGACCAAAGAGGGTTTTGTTGGTCGTGGGTTTTAAAAAAGATTCAAGGACAACTGCTTTGATGCAATCAACTGTTGGATGTTTTCTATGAGGTTTTTAAAAAAATCACGTTGAATTAAAAACGTAAATGATCTTTTGTTTAATATTTTTCATCTCTTGGTTTTAAGCACATCCCATTTGTTATCATTCCTGGACAGTCAGCAGAGTAAGACTTCACCAAAAAGGTCTCAAAGACGGAGGAGTACAGTGCTAAACGGCCCCTTGTCAGGGGGAGAGGGGGGAAGAGGGATTGCAGGGAGGGTCACGCCATGATCTGAGCCTTGCAGGAGGGATGGAGTAAGAGTCCAACCCTGCAAGGCGCAGAGTAATATTTCTGCTGACTATTCTTTCCAGGGAGCCACGTGCCCTCCCTGTCGCAGGGAAATACCTTCTTCGAGGTGTTCAAGACGGTTGGGGGAATAAATACAAAACAACGCCGGTATTAAGTGTTGAGGTGCTCTGATTTCTTCAATGAAGGGAAAACCCAGAAGCTGAAAAGTCCACGTGGTTGCATTCGTAACATAGAAGTATGCAGTGAGAGAGGGGCTTGGGCCATTGCTTAACCCCGGGGCCTAGGTTATCTCTTGCACCAGCTGGCAGTTCAGCAGAACAGCCCACGCATTTCAGGCAGCTGGCTCGTGAGCTAGAGCTGAACTTAACGCTATTAGTCAGCATGTGGGTGGCATGGCCCATCACCGGTTTCTGCTCTGGGAGACCAGGGAAAAACAGGAGTCCCAAAGACAAGCCCTGGCTAGCTGGAGAGCCAGCCTCATGTCTGGCTTACAGTCTAATCGCTCATGGAAAAAACATGCATCTCCAGCAATCTTTCTCCATTTAGTTAATTTCCAAGAATGTCTCCTCAAAGGGAAAAGTGTGGTTAATTAATCTTGATTTTTCCAGCTTCCTAAAACCAGGAATGGAAGCAGTGACCACAGAGTTTTCAGACCCTACAGACAAACTCCAATCTGATTTAATGCATAAAGACATCACTGTTCCGACATCAATCCTTCCAGCTGGTAAATGAATCAGTTTGTGGTATTTTCATTTGATTGTGAAGACGTCAGGTAACCGAAAAGGAGTTCCAAGCTGCCATCTTGGTCTAATTTATTATAGTGTGGTACCGTGACTGGTTTAGTCACTTCAAATCTATGATACTTCAGATACTATATAAAGACTTGAATTGAAGTACTTACATGGTATACATAAAAAGTGGTCTTGATTTTCAAAATAGTTTAAACACAGAAGTGAATGTGTCCTCACTCCCTGGCACATGTAGTGTTACAAATTTTAGCAGCAGATGAAAGAAACTTTAATAAGGTAAAAAGCTTGCCCAAGGTCAAGTGGCACGTTAATTCAGAAGTGGAATTAGGCTTTGGGAGGTTTCTGGCACTTAATCATAAACTCAGTTCATTGGTCCTGCCTCTTTCCAGATTTTCTCATTCAGCCTTTAATTTTGTACAAGGGCTTAACTGCCCTCATAAATCATAAATGCAAAGGTTTTGAGAGGCTTATTTACTTCAACAGCCTCAAAATTGTAGCCTGAAAAGGTGCTTTTGAGAGTATACAAATGCCAAGCATCTAGTGTAAAAGTGGCTGAACAAACAGGATAGTCTCAGCTTCCCAGCACCCATCCCCTCCTCCCCAGTCTGGAGGAGCTGCTTCACCACATGCTGCTTTTTTCCCTCCTTCAGGCTAACCATTACATTTCCAATTCAGATGAGTTATTTAACTTTCTCCTTCTGACTGTAAAGTTGTGTAAGTGGGTAAACACCTACTTGCTCTTCTGGGGTCAGGTCTAGTCCACACCGGAGAGGGTTTGCCAGGATAGGTATGTCAGCGTACTGACATTTGGTACAAACTCTGTTGGCAAAAACATGTTTTTACCCCGGGAGCTGTAGACTGAGTAAGAGTTTTACTGATATTTATATTTTACTGATATTTATATTTTATCACAAGAATGTCCCTAACCAGGACTTTATACCAATGGCCATTACTGTTGCAAGCTTTGGACAGAATCCTCGTATTTTGCTGCAACTCCCAGAGAATACATCACTGAAAGAAAATGCGTCTTATACCTCCTTATTCAGTGTTTTCGTAGGAAAAACCCCCCACACTTCTTTTGTTGCACAGAAATATTCAGTGTTTTCGTAGGAAAACCCCCCCACACTTCTTTTGTTGCACAGAAATATTTTACTTCTTTCCTCTATTGACCAGAACCCACCAAAAACGCAAGTTCAGGGAACAGATGTCAGCTAATCCCAAAGTCTGCGCTAAGAACATGATGGCAACTCACGGAGGGTTCAACAGAATCTAAATGCCTTGCTGGTTTGGTACAAGATTATGCTCCGAGCAGATAAGCCCCTGCATTTTAACTTGGGAGCTCAAAAGGAATAAATAACAGTTCTGGAGCCAGACAGCCAACAAATGGAATTTCTTAGCACAATGCAATCTTCCTATGGGGGTTTTCTAGGGCATGTGTTTCCCATCAGATGTTATTACCCTGCTGTGTACATAGGGCTTATCTCCAAGCAAAGGTGGTAATACTCAGCCATTGATATCCCGCAACTTACTGAAGTTGCAAGATGGATGAGGAAGGATTAGTTGAGCCATTCGATTCATAGCTGATACTTATTAAATAAGTTTAAGGATGTGACATCACTATTTGTCATAAGTGTTCTTGTTGTGGTAGGGTGTGTATGTGGCAGGAGGGGAGAGGAGCTGTCATCACGTAGATAAGCCAGAGAACTCTAAATCATTAGTAATGAATAATTCACTGTGCAGAAAAAATAACAGACAATGTCAGGCAATGGAATAGTGCTAGTTCAGTTACATCTTTTTTTGTGTCTTTGATAAAAGGTTTTTAACCCTGATTATACCCTGTCTTAACTGTGAGATTTGCTTTCTGTAGGGGTATTCAGCTCCAGGCAAGACAGAAGGATGTTCCCAAATCCAGTAACTGGGTCAAATCTAATTATCATAGATAATTTGCACATTTCATTTATGGTAAAGGGAAATGTGTCTCAAGGTAGGTGAATCCAGTTTGGTTTGTCAAAGGCAGATTAAAATAGCCTCTAAACAGAAAGAAAAAGGTCTTTTGCTAGACCAAGTTACTGAAATTGGAAGACAGTATTAAAACCTTCATTCCAAACCAATTTCAACATTAAAATGACACAAAGCTGTGAGAGACAGTAAAATTCCCCTGAATTTCCAGTGTCCAAAACCTGGAGTTCCCCTCTTGGTTGAAATGCTGCAAAGTCCACATGCCTCAGAACTCAAGGAAAAAATCAGAATCTCCTAAATTTTTGTGCAGGACAATAATACAGGATGTTCTCTTACAAATTTAACCATCTACTCCACCTAGATGTAACCTTTGGTTAGGACAAGATTAAAACATTGACGATGACTCATTTTGACACATAATCTGGTATATTACAAATAATAAAAGCATTTCAATGTGTTCTATTCTGAAATAAAAGTCAAAGTACTAGTACTGAAATTGAACTTCCTGTATCATCGAGGAAAAAAAAATACCTATCATCCCTAAACAGGTTTGCTAAACTAATACAAACCTACAGAAAATTATTGGTTTTGTTAAATCAGCATTTCCGTTTGGAAAACAGTTGTGCTGGATTTTAAAAGTTGTTTAAATCACCTGAAGTTGGAGATGGGATGACTGTTCATCAATGACTTCTTTGCACTCTGTTTACATTGTATTAAAAGCAGCCCAGCCAGATGTGAAAAGGCTACAGAAACTTTCAGTGAAGAAAATTGACTAAAACAGTGTTTTGGTTACAGTAGAAAGCTTATTTCTTTACATAATCAGTGTCTTTAAGTGGCTTTCCTAGCGTACATGTTTGTTCCCTCTCTGTCTCCTTTTTCCCTTTGCTTGGGTAAATAATAAATTCAAAACCCCTCATAAAAATCTACACAGCTGTAACAACTGGAAATTTTATGACATTTTAGCACTCGGTATCATCAAGTAGCTTTACAGAAAAATATCCTGTGCTCTTGGACAAGCAAAATCCAACACACATTCATAAATGTTCCTAAATTTAATATTCTGTGTACATATCAACTTTCTGAAAAATGATGTGCATCTGGCATATTAGATGCAGAATTTGTTTATGCACAAAGTGTATACATTTAAGTATTTGGGCCCAGGTGCTTGGTGAGAGCAGGCTCAATCAATATGTCTATGTGTTTTCCTCTGCTTAATTTTTCCACTGTAAGATATTTGTTCCCTAACGTAGAGATGTGATGAAAGCATTCAAAAGGCAAGTGCAGCAATTCATAATAGAGGCTTTTTGACAAGAAAGGAAAAGGGAAAAGGGAAAAAGAGGGGGGGGAAAGGGGAAAAAAAGGAAAAAGGAAAAAGAGGGAAGGGAAGGGAAGGGAAGGGAAGGGAAGGCAAGGCAAGGCAAGGCAAGGCAAGAGAGATAAACGTTACATATCGTTCCATATGTGATGTATGGAATTGCTGAAAAATCAAAGAAATTGAGGGAAAAACTCCTTATGTTTTGTTGTTGTTACAAAGAAGACTGACGCTAGAAGTGTATTTCATCTCTTTTACCATAAAGTCCAAGGATGTTCAGATGCTCTACTTCAGCATGAGTCCAATTTTAATACCCCAGGCTAATTTCTGCCTCCTGACTTCTTCTTTCTTTATTCAGAAACAAGTGGAAAGGCAGCTGGGCATGCTGTCATGCCAGGAGTCTCAGAAGGTATCAGCTCTTTCATTAATTACTTCTTTGTTCTCCCTCTGCTTTATGTTAAAAGCAGCCTAGTTGAGTATGTAGAAGTTGCATAGGCTTCAGTGAAAACGTACTTATGGGACCCTTTAAACTGTCAGGTTACATCACATAAACTGAGGGGATCGTATTCAAACAATTGTAAAACTATTTTCTTGCCCGAAAGAGCACACCATGATGCCATTTAGCTGGAACCTGAAGCTATGGGTATCCTGCTGTGGTATCATGTGCAGCGAGCGCATGCGATTGTTCTCCTGAGGCATTTGTTACATGCATCTTGTTAACCCTAGTTCAGTCAAAATAACCGCCTTCACTGCTGCTTGACCTATTTTAGCATAATTTAGCCCTGAATGCAGTGCATTGCAGTTGCAGTAAGTTATTCTGCTGGCATTAATACCACGGGAACTTAAAATGGAACCATAAGAGTTTGAAAATATCATTCTTATTAATTCAACAGTTTGGTTTCAGTAATTTATGCATCTTTCAGAACTGACCTAATACTTAAACGTACATAAAAGAGCAAGCAGTAATCAATCCCAGACTTAAAAAATTCTTTTCCTCATAACAAACCAGGCTTTTCCCAGGCTTTGGAAAAAGGAGTATATTTAAGAGTTCTCTAAGCCTTGTTAATAGCTGCATCTGTAGGACTTGTAAAAGTGCTAAAAGTGCAATGAGGATTTACTGCCATTTCTGCAACAGCAGGAACAGAGTTAGATTTGTTTAAGACTTGAGCGCTAATGGCAAGATCCAGACCACTTCATTACCATCTGTGTTGGGACTGAGGCACCATTCAGGCACCTGTTCAGAAAGCCGCAAAACCCCAGCAGGCACCTCCTAGCTGGCCTAGGACCTCTCTGGGCACCTAGTGCCTGCTGCTGTGACCCAGCTCTGTTGCTCTAGGGAGGGTAGCACCTGGTACCTGAGGGTGTCCAGCTGGCACCGGCGCCCACGGCATGGGAACAGAGTTCAGCATGAAGAGCTGCAGCAGTGAGGGACACCATCTGCATAAACATCCAGGGAAAATCCCAGGTAACAAACCTTCCCCAGGATGAAGGTTTGAACTCACCAGCTCCAGCTACAGGGGCTTGCCACCAGGGTAAAGAGGAAACAGAGCAAACACAATAGGGTAACTCTTGTGTAAGGGCTGCTGCGTTAAAAGGGGGCAGAAGGGAGGTCCCAGGCTGGCTCCCAAGATTTTCTCCAGTAACTGTTGCATGACAAAAGCATGAAGGGTGCAAGGAGCAAGAACCTCCCAGCTGAGAGCTGTAACCGCCATGAAGGGATCACACTTCCCCAGCTCCTAGAAGATGCACACTGGGTGGCTGTGCCTGCGAAGCCCAGCCCCTGTATACCTGTTCAGCTCACCCCACCGGCTCCTCAGCCTGGAAAAGGCATAAAGCCCCAGGTTTCTCATGAGCACAAACTCACCACTACACTGCTCAAAGGCACATGACACCACCAGTGTTTGTCAATGCCTTTCAGGTAAGAGAGGACTGTGTGTCCAGGTCTTGCAAGGCCAAGGGGTCTGGTTATCGGTCAAGAATCAGCCCCCCAAGCTAGAGAGGAAAGGTCTCTAGACCACTGCTGGTGTCCTGGCAACTCCGTCTTCAACAGAGAAGATTTCTGGAGTGCCCTTCTGCACCAGTTACCCTCCCCACTGGCAGAATCGGGTGCCTCATTACCAAACTGGGCAGTCTGGGTGCCTCTCCTGGGGCCAGGGAACTATTGCTGAGACATCACAAAATCTCAGCCACAAAATTGAAGTACAGAGTCTGCATCATGCACTAAAATCTGGTTCAGGAAAGTGCTATTTAACTAGTAAAACTGCCATAAACCTTGTCCCTGTTAGCACATTGATCAGGATAGCCTTTTGGGGTTTTTCAGGGATCGCTGTGTGTTTAAGGTTAGACACATGCTTATAGACCTTGCTGAAATGGGGTCAGAGAATACAGCTCTTAGTCCTTGCTTCAGGAGTTGTTGTACAGTAAGCTATTGTGACCTAAATATTGTGGCCTGTGCTGACACTTTGCGTGAGAAGGCAAGATCCATTTCAGAAGTTTTAAGGGTGACATATTCAGTGGCAGGGAGAGACAGGAGACAGAGTTAGCCAATACTGGTGTATTGGGTTTGCATGGCAAGGTTTTGGTAGCGCCGGGGGGGGGCCTACAGGGGTCGTTTCTGTGAGAAGCTGCTAGAAGCTTCCCCTGTGTCTGATAAAGCCAATGCCTGCCGGCTCCAAGATGGAC
>NW_008795029.1:8064926-8065340 GCF_000699145.1 Aptenodytes forsteri
GCTGGAGCAGGGGAAGAGTGTGAGGAGTCCTCTCCCTGAGGAGGAAGGAGCGGCAGAGACAACGTGTGATGAACTGACTGTAACCGCCATTCCCTGTGCCACTCTAGGGGAGGAGGTAGAGAATTCGGTAGTAAAGTTAAGCCCGGGAAGAAGGGAGGGGTGGGGGGAAGATGTTTTAAGGTTCAGTTTTTATTTCTCATTATCCTACTGTGATTTGATTGGTAATAAATTAAACTTATTTTCCTCAAGTTGAGTCTGTTCTGCCCGTGACGGTAATTGGTGAGTGATCTCTCCCTGTCCTTAACTTGACCCACAAGCCTTTGTTATATTTTCTCTCCCCTGTCCAGTTGAGGAGGGGAGTGATAGAGCAACTTTGGTGGGCACCTGGCGTCCAGCCAGGGTCAACCCACCACA
>NW_008795029.1:8066052-8129565 GCF_000699145.1 Aptenodytes forsteri
AGCCCAGGAAGAAGGGAGGGGTGGGGGGAAGATGTTTTAAGGTTCAGTTTTTATTTCTCATTATCCTACTGTGATTTGATTGGTAATAAATTAAACTTATTTTCCTCAAGTTGAGTCTGTTCTGCCCGTGACGGTAATTGGTGAGTGATCTCTCCCTGTCCTTAACTTGACCCACAAGCCTTTGTTATATTTTCTCTCCCCTGTCCAGTTGAGGAGGGGAGTGATAGAGCAACTTTGGTGGGCACCTGGCGTCCAGCCAGGGTCAACCCACCACAACTGGGACTATTCCTTCCTTTCCTCAGGTTTAAATTAGCATGACATAATTCAAGGTTCCGGCTTGCAGCCTTTTTGCAAGGGGTGTAAATTCCAGATTTTCACCTACAGTCTCCTGTGTGAGCTGTTTGACTGACAGAAATGCCCACAGCTCAGATTTCCAGGTGTGACCGAGGACTCATGGCCCCAGATGCGCATCTTCGGAAGTGAAGGTTCTGTCCCAGCCTAGGTTCGGAGGAGAGAGAAGGAGCCGGAGCGGCACTCAGCAAACTGCACAGCAGAAGGGCTCTGAAGGAACTTTATATGAAGTCGAACTTGACTTCACTTGTCAGCCTGCTCTGTGTGACTCACCGAAGGTGCTGAACAGACTAACGAGTGGGAGGAGGAAACGGGAGGAGAGGAAGAAAGGGAGACAGGCAGCCGAATGAAACTAGGAACACTGATTTATGACAAAAAAAAAAAAAGGAGGCTGTCTTTTAGAAAGTTACGCTAGTCCTTTTCCAGCTCTAATGTGAGTGGCATACAATCCAAGATCTCCCAGATTTGAGGGGGGAAAAAAAAGTATGAATCAGAACTTTTAGCTAAAATGAGATAATAACACTTTTAACCTGATGGTTATGATGGAACTCCAGGGGTTTGATTTATTCAGCTGTCACTTACCGCACATCCCAAGCGTAACAGAGGACACGTTGGAATTGCAACCTTTATTTAGGGTTTGTTGGCATGATTTCATTTTATACTGGCCTTCCGGGAGTTATTTTTCATCTTTAGGCAGTTACCACTGCTAAGAAGAAAAGGGAAAACCATTCTTTTTTTGTTAGCTCCTAGTGCAGGGTGGTTCTTAGGAAAGCGGGAATTCAAGTTTGCTGGGGTGTGCGCTGGGATGTTTCCCGATCTGCGATGTGAAGAGGATGCCGCAGTGGTGGTTTTTGTTAGAGCATCAGAACTGTGGGGCAGAAGCAATTCCTTTGGACACCTCTCCTTTGAAGATACTGTAGCAAAAGAGCAAGTAATACTTAACACCGATCCAGATTTTTTACTGGCACTGAAGAGAGGATATTTTCCTCAGGGAATCGCGATTGGCACAGGGAAACATGGTGTCTCTAAAGGCCAAAAGTCATGTTTATTATTTTTCCTGGAGAGGCTCCCTGCATCCTGACCTGGCTATGTTCCCCTCGTCCTTCCCCCACCCCGTCCCACTTTCAGTCTCGCCTGGGTCTCCTGGGAGCCGTTTCTCATCAGAGCCTCCGAGTTTGCCAAACTCTGCAACGGCATTGTGATGTACACAAAGAAAGATTTCGTTGAGATAATTGTCTTCGCTTGAGGACTAGGTTGAGATTTATATCCTGGTGTCCATAAATAAAATGCCACAGAGTCTGTGGTTTGAACACAAATATCCCTGCCCACCCGATGCCCCCAGATGAACTTTGCGGGGGGGCCTCTGTAAGGTTCCTCCAGTGAGGCTCCCGTGAGGCAGTCAGTAAGTATTGTGAAGTGGCTTTTCCATCCAAAGAAGGGCAGACATGAAGGTACATCAAAGAAAACAATGAATGCCTCATGCTCTGACCTACATATTTCATTCTGAGAGGCTCAACTACATCTGCTAGATCACTTGGAACAACTGTTATCCTTTAGAAATGAAAAATCATTTCTTCAGGGAATAAGATGGGGTGGGGGGGGGAACCCTGTAGTGGCTTGCTAGGGCACAGAACATTTAAACTCTGCTGTATTGATTGTAGTTTATGATTGAATGCAATCATTACTGCGTCTATATTTTTCTGTTTCAATGAAACCATCAGGCAGTGAGTCATGCTGTGCATGTAACCCGGAGGAAAGTGCAAAGAGGCTGCTGAGGAGTAGCAGTACAAAAATACCATTGGCATCCTTTTCCTAGGAGAGCAGGGCTCTGGACAATTTCCACAGTCTATTGCTGGTTTTCTATTACATGCATTTGCCGCTAAAATGTGTAATAGAATCGAGGACACAGTTATGAGTAAAGAGTCTTCTCGCACATGCTGTTCCATAATTAAAGAACAGCTATAATAGAAATCTTTTTTTTTTTGCATTAACGAGCTCAAATTCTTATAGGCATTAAAAGGGCTTTTCTTCTAATTTAGAGATTAAAAAATCTCGCAGCAGATCAAGAGGAAGGCTGTAGTCTGAACTCTTTAGTGAAAGAAGATGCACTATCATTAGCAACAAAACAATTTTAATTAGCCCATTCCTGGATCTGTGCTGACACATGCCGAATGGATAGAAGTTTGGAAGAACAGGAGATATTATCCTCTTGGCTTACTAAAGGGCGTTCAAGTCCATAAGAAATGAACACCTTTCAAAATATTTTAATTTGCATTTTTTAATTACCTGGGGTTTATATTATCTTTTTGTTGTTGTTTTTTTTTCACTAAAGGTACTAAAATCCAGTTTGGGGATTCCCCGCTCCCCCCTTGAATTGTACTTCTTTCAGTCCCATTTGTGGATGGAGCATATTTTTATTAAGCTAAAGAGAAGAAAGTCATCCTAATTAGCAATGCCTCATTGCATTAGAAATCAAGGTCTGTGGCAACCAACCCGTGGAGACGCAGTGGGAAGATGTGATTGCAGTTTGATTCAGCAGTACCAGGCACTGAGTAAAGATTATGCACTCACAGATGGGCACCCTGTCTTGGAGCGCAAATGAAGAATGCCGTCCTAACTGCACCGTCCACGAGCAGTGACAGCAGACTCTTTCTTTTGTGGTTTGAAATCTCAGCTCTGTTGTGTTAAAAAACACAGGATTTTTAAGGGAGTTTCCCACAAACCTCATGTCTGGGACATGATACATGCCAAAACCACCCCAGCAGCTGCATGCTGCAGCACAGTGGCTTGCCTTCTGCCCCATCAGAGCCTGGAAGGATTTTAAAGAGAAAGGCTAATTGCAACATAGGGTAGCCACATGCCAGAGCTGGCTAACATATAAATCCCAATTTCTCATCCCCCTGCTTGCCAGCTTATATCTGACGTGGCTAATGGAAAGCAGCTGTAGAGCTACTGTAATGGTGCCCAGCAGCACTCTTTCTGGGTCTCCCACCCCACAACTTCTCAGTTGAGGGGATGTGCTAGAATCAGGCTGGGAAAAGGAGGACAAAGTTTGTGCACGCCTTCATGGCCACAGTGCATAACCCTCACGCTTCCCTCCTGCATTGCACTACTAAATCACACTCTTGATGGCAGGAGAAGGAGCTCGCGTTTCTACGTTGGGTCATGTCATGGGGTGGTTCACGGTACAAAGGCACAACTGGGGAGCACCTGTCTGCTGAGGCGTCTGGCAGGCAGGGCCCTGTGAGCCAGCATGCCCGTGGCATAGGTCTCTGCGTGGTGGCCCTAGCCACTGCCACCTCCCCTGGGCCTCCAGCCCACCCAACTTCCCTGCCTAGCACCCAGTGCAGCACTGCAAGTGGGGGCTGCACACCAGGGCCATGGGGAGCACATGAGGGGCAGGAGACACACCAAGGCATCCTGTGCTTTGACTTTGTAGCCAAGTCAGATTTTAATTTCTTCTTCAAAAAAGAAAAAAAGAGAAAAGAGGCTCCAGGCCTAGAGGCATCCTCAGGAGGAGCAGGCAACGCTGGGTGCACTCAGGACCCCACGCAGGTTGACACAGCCTCTTTAAACATTTAATATCTCTTGAGGTGTGATGTGTTTTTCTGTCTCTCGGGAGACTATTTTTGTGCCCTTTTTTCTGACGGGCACTTTAGTCTTCTGGCTTTTGAGTCCATTTTTGGTATCCTGGCACATATTGGTATGTCCTCCGAGGTCCTACAGAGACTTACAGGCTCTGTACGTCTAGCAGGGGTAGCACTGCTGGTGTTTTGCGAGATTTACTTTGATGGGGGTCTTCTTCCTGTTACTGAGAAGGATACACTCAGATACTCTCAGCAGACGGTAGGGTTGGTTTTTCACTCTCTTTTTTTCAGCAGAGCAGTGCAAGGTGACATTTTGGTGCACAAAGTGTGGTTAAACCAGATGATGTGACTTGGAAATAGAGGTAAACACAAAGAAACTTTTTTAAAAAAAATCACTAAATGAGAAGCAGCTCAGCAGAAGGAGTAGATCCTTTTTTTGAAGGATCTCCTTCTTAATGTCTGTGCAAAAACATAGCCAGTCACCACTAGCTGCGCAAAAGACCTGTGGCTTTGCTGAAAAAGGGGCCGACATTTTGATAGCAACATCTTTCTAGGTTGTTGAATCCTATGTTGCATAGAAACAGCATAAAACAGAAATACAAGGGCAGGAATCAGAGAGCTGCTAAAAAAATGAGCTGGGAATTTTATTTTCTTCCTTTATGCTGGGGCAAAAGTGCATTTTACAGCTGTCACATGTGCCGCTGACCCCAGGGGTGACCCCGGCAATCTCCCACTGCCACCAGCTTCCTCCCTGTCCAGGCTGGCAGTTAGAAACCCTGTTCTTCTGCCAGTAAACAGAGCAGATTTGAGCTAGTTGTCATTGTGATGTCAGAAACCCCAGAATATCAGCATAAAAGTCTTTTTTTTCCCTCTGTAGAACTGTGTTTTAAAGAGATTTTTGAAACTTACTGGGAAAATACTTCCACCTTGAAGAAACAAATGAATGGCAGTGGTAGTCTGCATACTTACATGGACAGCTGTTATCTATTTTATTAGTCAGTACTTGGATCTCAAAATCAAAATCTGAAATTCATCAACATTGGCAACACCCTACAGTGGCTTCATAAGAAATAAATACTTCTGACCATAAGCATTCTGAAGCAGCTTTGATATTTGCGTTAAATTCCTGTTCAGAATTATTTCTCTGGGAGCAGATTTCACAAAACTCCTTCCTTTGTTAAATGGCGATGTATCATATCAAAACACAGGCATTTGGATCTAATTCACAACAGCAAGATTTTTCTTCATGAAAAAAACAGAGCACCACCTTGGCCCACTCTGTGTTTCCTGCAGATGCATTAGATGTTAGGAAATAATTTCTAGCATCTTCTTCTCTTTGCTTTTTTGTTTTCTGTATCCTTTCCTGGCAAAGGCAGCATACTGTGGTAGTCTTAAAGCATACTGTGCCTGAAGGTACATACTTTCAAAATACAGGCAAATGCTCCTTTTTTTTTTTCCTGAAGGTACATACTAAATTATAATGAGGGGCTATTTCATTTTCCACTCATCAGCATACTGTGGTAGTCTTAAAGCCTTTTCAAAATACAGGCAAATGCTCCTTTTTTTTTTTTCCTGAAGGTACATACTGAATGAGGGGCTATTTCATTTTCCACTCATCTGTCTCAGGGAAATAAACATTAAAAAATCAGAAGTCATTCATAATCTCCAGACAACATTGTTATTTTTAATGCAAGGGAAAATATTTTCCTTCTATGTTACTGCCACACAGCCCTCCCAAAGAGCACTTGGTGAGTAACTCTGATATTACACTCAAGCCTAACACTCAGGAACACTGAGCTGATCAGGAAAATATTCAGGAAAGTATACTCATGTGCCCCAGAATGATCATTTTTCTATTAGAATAACAAAATACACCCAAAGCTGGGATTGTCCAGCTATGCACCATCCACATGTGTGTCTGGATTTGTGTGAACGTTCACAGCCTTTTGGTCCCCCTTTAATGCTGAATTTGCTGATAGGTAGATGGATAATGACTGCGCCTATCTCCAGGTGCTTTGATACACATGCTATAGAGATATTTCAGTAAAGGAACTTATCTGCAGAGGCTAATTTTTGAAAACCTCACACAAGCTGCGAGTTTTTGCAAGTCTACTCAATGTCCTCAGCTATGAGGAGAGTGGTTGAAAACTGAAGTAGCTGTGTGAACAAATCACCGATGAGCCTGAGAGCACATTCTTCTAAAAAAACTTTACTGGGTCAAAAAAGGCAACCAGGTCTTGCACCATTCCGCTCCAGCACATTAGTGATCATGTCAATGATCGGCTGACCTCCCCCTTCCCACTTTGGGAAGTTCTCTGTCCGGAGAGAAGGAGTCACTGGCCTCTGTCGCATCTTTTCTCTGTGAGTGCAGCCCAGTGCCAGGTATTGCTGCCCTCCAGTTAGCCGCCACCTCCAGCCCCTCTTATCTGCTCCTGGGGTATCAACTCTCTGAGTAGATGCATTTTTTCCTTGTATCAGTGACATGACATTTTCTGCAGGATTTTTTTTCATTTAAATGTTCTTTAGTGTTCCTCCAAAATGCATATTCATTTTTTTTGCCTTTTGAAAGGAAGGCTTGGCCCCTCTACTTTATTACCTAGAAAGATTAAATTAGCTTCTCCACTGATAGTAGACAAGATATACTTCATATTCCAGAGGCAATCTGACTACAAGACCTGAACTGAGCAAGAGTAATTCAATTGACTTCACTGAAGCTGCACTAATTTACACCAACTATAAATTCATCTTTTCTTGCGGAACATGTCTAGGAGTGACCTTGCGGTATCCAACTGACTGAATTAATTATGGGCAGCATCTCACACTCAAAATAATGCAGAAATTGGGGAACTCCTTTTTTAGGAAATTGGCTGAAACTTTGCATTTTCACCTTCACAGAGTATGTCAAAGGGCAGCGCTGGAATAAAGACAGGGGCAGAATTAGGCCAATGTCTTACATAATCCACACACTAACCACAATTTATCCATGATGCTCTTAAGATACAGATGAAGAAAACACAGTGTTTTTCATAGTATCTTTCTTTCCTCTCCTTGCCTGTTCCCTGCTTTTCACAACAATTTTTTTATTCTCTTCAAAGTTGGTTTGTTTCTGTAAAAAACCCCACTCTGTATACTTTATTGATTATTAATATGAAATACCACATAGTATGAAAGATCCAGGTGGCTACATAAAGACTATGAGGCTGTAAGAGAGATCTTTGCAACCTTTTCTTAAGCCACCCCTGTTTTGTTTATTTGTGCAGGGTCACAGCTCTTGACAGGAGAGCCAGTGCGACTGCAGGGAGACCATCACGCCAGATGACCAGGGTGCTGTTCTAGCCAGGCAAGGGAAGGCAAAAATGAGCACAGGCACTTTTCTGGAAGGGGCACCCGATTTCACCCAGTGAACTAGGGCTCAGGCCAACCAAACCTGGCCATGCCATGCTGCCTGCAGTTTCTTTACCACCACCATAGAAATCCGTATGCATTGGCTCGTTCAAATTAAACGTTGCTGTGCTATTCGGGACTGCAATAGCAAAGGCCCCAGTCGGCATGCAGCTTCCTGGTCTTCCTATGCCAACATGAAAAGGCCACTGTCAGGAGCATTCAGGAGAACAGGGGAGAAGAATATACATGTTTTTCTATACACATGCTATATATTCTAAAAAAAAACCCAATTCAGCAAAATCTGACTTGACTTACTGTCCCTTCTCTGATGAAAAGTTGAACCAACATCCCACCTGCCCCTTCTACCTGGCAAACGAAATCAGAGCTCTTTATTTAAAGTAAATAACTGAATACATTTGCCTTAAGCTACCCTGGCTCCTTTTTAATCAGGGAAAGACAGCACTTACAGCAATTAGAGCAAAAATCAGTGTATAAAAATCAGCTTATAAATTAGTTTCTCTGCACCGTCAATTATTTTAAAAACATTTTTGACTGCTTAAATTAATTCCATTTTGAATTCAAGACACACACTGCCACAGAGTAAAATTCAGGATACCATTTTTTTCTCACCACTACTGAGATTTACAGTCATATCTTTTATCTTTACTTTTTTTCTGCTTGTCTCGAGTCATCACTAATGAAAGTTCTAAATATAGGTATGACTAACAATGCAAACTTTAGAAACTGTATGTAAACTACCACAAGAAAAACAGATCAGAGAGTTATGCTCACCAGAAATTCAAACAACTGTTGCCAACCACTACGTACAAGTAATGATTACTGCATTTTTCTCATGAGAAAGGCAGCTGTCATATAGCTTACGGTTTGGACAGAAAGAAATAAGTTAGCATATTGCTTAAGAGCTGTCTGCTATATCCTTAAAAGTGACTCTCTTACTGCATTTTGCCAAAAATATGCTAGAACATAAAATCCTTCATTCTGCAGAATAATAAATGTCATGTTTCCATTTCCCACAGTCTCGTCAGATTGTTTAAGATAATCAGGATGAAGTAAGACAAGCACAACGAGCTCAAGACCTCAGACTTCAGAGCCGTGGTTTTGACACTGTCAAAGACAAGTGACAAACTGAGCAAAGACTGAATGCCTGGTACCATCGCTGAACCCATCACAATGCTACAGTTTTTATCTTTTAGCCACAGCTTTTGGCAAGAAGCTACCAATACAACCTGAGAACTTCGCCATCAGACAGCAACACTTAAAGACTGTGGCAGACGTATGGTCAGGACCAGAAGTAATTCGCTTGCATGCCCAAGTAGAGGCATCTAAATCAGACTGGCAACCAGGCATCCCTTTAGATGTCATATGCTGGAGGACCCAGATCAACCACCAGTTCTGAGAATCTCAGTGAAAGAAATGCAAAAGCAAATTTTCAACACGTGTTGCTTGCTTAACCATACCCTACAGACAACAGTCATAAGAAATGGATGAACGCTTCTCTCTGGTCCCGGATGGAGTGGAAGTAAAGCTGCTTAACACCGTTGCAATTGGGACCAAAATAAGGATATGTTATCTATATTTTATCCATAGTACCTGCAGGTTTTCTTTAAAAAGCCCAGCAACCTATAATTCAATAATAATGCTGATTTTACCTGTGGATGGATAATGCAAAAGGAAGTTCACCACTGCGCCCCTTTTCCTCAGTCATTCTTTGCCACTAACTCCCCCATGGTCAGTTCCGTCTTCCTCAGTATCTGACAGCACAGACTGTCTGAGTATTTGTTTTCAATGATCGGTACATTTAAACACCTGTGAGTTATCTGTGGTGCAAATCATTCGTGCACAATTGCAATACATGGTTGAACAGAAAGAATCAGGGTTGATTATTTCTAGCATGTAGGGTAATTAAGTATTCTGTGTTGTTAGATGCAACTTATTATCACCAAATTGTGTGAAGAAGTAAAAACTCATGTGAAAATAACTTGACCAATATCTAATCAGTGCTGATGCCGGATTTAGTGAATTCAGTGATGCTGAATTTAGCAGAATTCTGCTGTCTTGTGTGGACTTTCACTGGAGTCTTCTGTTCTGTCCTATCTTATTCTCACTATATTAAACACTGTAATAGCTGAACCCATAAGGCTAGCTTTGAACGAATCTGCCAGCTTGAGATGAGATACTAAGTGGGATTTTCAAACGAGCTTATGTGTTTTTTTACCTTGGCGTTTATAAAACTGCCACGTTGATGAGAACGATTCCCCAAGTTTTGCTATACCATATGGTCCATGTGCTGTTAGGAGGCCATCTACTGTGTTTCCTTGTTAGTCATTCAACTACATATTGCATCCATCTGCAACTCTCATATGTAGTTTCACTGTAATTGCCCTTTTCAGAGTAGTGCATTTCATTCTGCTTTGTGCTGGCTTGTAATAATGTTCTTTCCAAGACATGCTTCACCATATACTTTTTAAAGGGTGCAGTAGTGCCATGCTGAATGGCACAGTAGATGCATACGCAGAGCACATCCGTGATGTAAAAGAAGAAGAGGATTGGTGTTCAGCTTAGGGATGAAAAGAACACATTCCTTTCCTTGCCTTCCTCCCCCTGAACCCAACTTCAGCAAAGCATTTCAGTTATTCCAGAGATGCAAAGGATCTCCTCAGCCAGCTGGGCTTGCACTACTCTTTCGCTACTGCCACTCTGCCACGTTTCAGAAGGTCTTGTCCGAGCTCGGCGCCTCCTGAGGAGTCTTTAACAAAACCTTCCTCAGCCTCTACCTCATGGCATCTTCAAGACCCCTGGAAGCAACAGTATGAGTGGCATTCATGAGAGGCTGGAGCTGTGAACGTATTATTATCCTGGAGCCAGATAACTCTGTGCTGTGATCACACGACAGGCTCTGACCTGGGCAGGAGCAGCCAGTGTGAAGGTCGGACACTGCACTCTGGTGTCAGCAGAGTGAGCAGGAGGCACCTTCCCCTCCACCAGCGCTCTACAAATCCTCCAGCACAGTACCGGCTTTCGGGATAATTCGAGGCTGACACAATTTGTATTCCCTTAAAGACCTCATTACACATATTGCTCATTTAACCTTTAAAAAAGCTGGAAGAAAGTGTGCCAATGGTTTCTGGCTGATAAATATCTAAATTAAGTAAATTTAATTAAAAACTGTTGTAAATGTCATCTAATCTGTGGATGCTGTGACAATTATGTTTGTAGCTTTGAACCAGTTTCAAAATGTGTGAGGATCTCCTTACACAATTTTGTACCGAATGGTCTTTTTCTTCTTGGTTTCAGAAGAGTCAGGTTGGACTTATATTTTTTTGCTCAATAAAAATATTGAACTGAAATCTTGGAGACCTTTCTTGCATCTTGTTACTGCCAGGTGATGCTGGCTGGAACAGTGGTTTCTCTCTAAAGCCATTAAATGTTTTTTTGCCAGATGAAAGATGGGGGAGGAAAGAAAGATATGAGGAAAGAAAGATATGTGCTAAGTTTCATCTAGGGAATCCTACTTCTCAGTACGCAGGAAATGAAAAGATCAATGCATTTTTTTTCAGCTTCTATTCTGGCCACATTGTGCTGTTTGGGTGAAAACACCATCAGCCCCTATGTTACTTTAGTGCACACCAGTGATAGCTACTCAGTGGGGAGCGCAGTTTGATGAATTTAGCAAAATCTTGTTGGCTGACCTTTCCGTGCTGGAGACATGATTTCATTTCTGTTGTCTGAAAATGAGCACCAACAAGACAAGTTATTTCCATGTCCCAGCTGGAATACCACAGTGCTAATGTGTTTCCAAATATTTCTTTATCTGTACAATGCCATTACTATCAGGTCTATCTAAGAACAATAACATTTCTTTCCTTTCTGCTTTCTTCATGTACCAGCAAAAAGTCAGTTTATTTTGCTCTGTTTTTTCCAGTCACTCTGTATGCTGCAAATATCAAACTAAAAAAAGTGCTTCTTGGAACAGCGAGGTAGGAAAGCTCCCAGAGATGTATTCGCAAACGGATGCTAAGGCACATGCAGAAACTGGTTCAAGAACTAGTTCACTAGTAGTATCCACAATATGTAGAATCCCAGATAGACAAACTGAGTGGAGTATTGGCGATCCGAGTTCAGTCATTATTTTACTCTAGTCACCATCCGATATGGCTGCCAAATTAGTTCTTCTGCTTTAATCATTCCTCTGATGTCATTAACCCTCAGGTTTAAAAGCCCACTCCTACTATAATGGGTTTTGGGTTTTTTTGGGTTTGTTTTTGATAGAGGCAAAAGGGATCATTCAACAGATCACTCAACATAGAGAGTGACCAGGCGAAGCCACACCAGCAGAGCTGAGGTGGTGTGCCTCAGGGGTGGCCGGCGGCCAGCAGAGTAAAGGAGTAACAAACAGCTACAGCAGGGCAGAACAGGTAACCCACACCAGCAACAGGAACACATATCAGACTGTGCTTTTAAACTCACTGTCCTCTATGGAGGTGTCAAAAATAACCACGACTGGTCTGATTCCCTAAGGCCTACATTGACGTTAGGCAGGCATCTCCGGTAAGATTTCAAGAGGCAGAAAGTGCCTAGGTGCCCTTAGTGCTTTTGCTAATACTCCCCTGCAATTGTACCCTTCAGCAAAGTGGTTTATGAATCCCAAAGAAACCAAAGAAGAATGTAAAAAATGTTCAGGTAATTCAAAATATTCAAATCATCGTTCACCAGGTGTCACAGGTCAACCTCTACCACAGTTTGAAAAAAACTTTCATCTCATTTAATAATTCACCTTTTGAAGACTTTTGAAACCTTTCTCTGCTGCCAGAAAACAGATTTGGGTCTAAGGAAGACTTACGGTTTTATTGCTTATTGTTCAGATAGTCCGAGGCAGGGTACCAGTCCTGCTCCCAGTGAAGCCAGTGACACATGTACGACTGAACCTATGGAACAGATTCCGTATAAGGTGAAATAATACAGCTAATATGCAAATGGATGTATAAAAACTTGTGGTTTGGGTCAATCCGGTTTTGTGACAAGGAGAGGGAAAAAGGACAATGTTTCCCTTTTTAAGTCCAGCTCTCAGGTCTTCATGGGTATGCTTATTTCAGAGATAATTCCTTTCTGCCTTTTTCCCTGGTACCTTCTGTGCAGAGGTGAGCAATCTTTTTTTTTTCCAGTTTCAGTTAAAGATTACTATAGCAGGTACAATATAGAAAATCATAGGTAAGGTAGATTGATTTCTATTTACAAACATATTTTTTAGCTTTGCCCACGGCTTACTCTTGAGACCTTATTTCTTTACTTTTATATCCTACTAATGTTCACATCCCCCAACTAAAAATAGCCTTTGCCTAGGAAAAAAACCCGCTAGCACTTCCAGATCTAGCTGGTATACACATCCCAGCCAATTTCAGGATCTTCTCAGACCACGTTTTTCTCTCTTCCTCCTGTTAACACTGCCTTTCTTACCATTTCGCACAGTTTGGGCTTTTCCCAGGAGTATTATGACCTTGCACGTGGCCTTTCTGTCCACAGCTGTGCCCTCGCCCAGACCTTTTGCCTCAGGAAGGCATTTCCAGGCAGGAGCTCCTGCCAGAGCTGGGACTCGGTTCCCGGTGGTCTTCAATGCACAGCCAAGAACAGGCCTCAGTCACAAGACGAAGTGGGTCTCGCTCAGGTCTTGGGGCAACAGCAGTGGAATCCCACCATCCTCCTCTGCCAGCGCAGCCCTCCTCTGGTTGGTGCCCACCATCCTCTTCTGCCAGCGCAGCCCTCCTCTGGTTGGTGCTCCATGGGGGCAAGAGGGGAGGGAAGGAAGCATCAGCCTGCAGGGCCAATAGCCAGGGAGCAAAATCTGTCCTGTGCTTGCTGGCATCTCTACGTGCTTCCCAGTTAGGCATGCAGGAAATCCCAGTGCTGTGAGTACAACTCATTTCCTTCTTCAAAACCTGATTCCATGGAGCAGTCCCATAGAAACTGAAGGGCCAATTTATGAGAATAAGCTCTAGCCATGTTAGTAACAGCTTTTAACAGTGAGCTGTAATGAGGTCAACTCAAATTTGAATGTGTGTAGCCCCAACTCTTACTGTCTGACTTTCCATAGAGACTGTCTTGCATTCAACAGAGCAGAACATTCAAGTGAATTAGACTAAAAATCACCATTCTTTAACATTAATTTGCACACATTTTCTTGCAATGCCTTCTCCCTCTTTGAAAAAAGAAAAAAGATTTCTATTTTCCCCCTCAGCATTCACACAAAGTCACTGAGCTGATTCCTTTGCACACACAGCCAGCAACAGAAATGGCAGGTGATCTGCACGTTCTCCTGCCTGCAAGATGCATATCTTATTGCTCCCTTATAGCCCCTGTGCTTTTCCGCTGAGCTGGACTCCCAGCATTGTCACTTCTAAAATATTTCTGAGTGCTACAGGATTTTCTAGGGAAAGATTTCTTGGGGCAAGATTTAGTCAAATTTAATCCAAGTCACTCGGTGCAGCTCCATTTGTTAAGAACAGCTCCTGTGTTGAGAAGAGCCCGTTGCCGTGTTTTGCCTCACAATGTTGCAGAACACAATAACAACAACATTAAACTCAATACCCTTAAGGGGCAGTTGTAGTCAAGGGTCACATTTTCCTTCATTCCAATTAACCTACTTGTCATATTGGATGGTAGATGCACTCCACAAACTGCCCTCGAGTGCTTCTCATGCTCTTTTAGTAATAGAAAGTGGGGAGAAATAATATAGTTCATGCTTTGCTGTTTGACTTGTCCTTGGTATTTTATCTTATTGGGAAACCCACAAGAACTGAATACTGTTGTAAAGATTTTAAGAGTCTGAAAGCAGAAACAGGTTTCTGACTTATGCTAGTACACCTGGAACAGCGGCACTGGCAACACCAGTCCTGGGGAAAAGAGGGACCAGGAACCTTGGGTTCCCCTCCAGATTTTGTTGAACCCATGTGCTCCCAATCCACATAAAGAGTAAATAAAAATTTGGCTAGACTGCAGCATAACATTACACGGGAAGAAGAAAAGGAGTCACTTAGGTGCTCCACTGAAGAGGTCTCTCAGACCACGCTGTGCCAGGTCCTGTGGGCACCACCAGCCCTTCCTGGTCCTGCCCACCTCCCCAGGGCTCCCCCTACCCTGCCCACGGCCCAGGACCCCATGTCAGCCACCCAGGGCCGCCAGCCCGTGCAGCAATGCCACAGCTCCCCACAGCCCTGCCCTGCCCGGCCGTGGGCCCTGCTGAGCCGGGCCCACCTGCAGGCCCACATCCCGGCCCGGCCTTGGTCTGCTCCCATCCCCAGGGAGGTGCCCGAAGCCTGGAGCTAGGGCTGCCCCAGTGCCCCCCAGCTGCCCTGCTCCTGGCTGGGGGTGGCACAGGCCCTGGCCGCCAGGCCATGCCCTGAGCCCTATGGGGACCACCCAGCCCCACTGCACCATGGCTATGCTGGAGGGTGCCATGGTGGATGCACATACCAGGCATCTAGTGCCCTTCCCTTCTCATCTCCAAATTTGTGTCCCCTGGAGTTACTGTTCCCAACACCGTACCTGCCGTATCCCACCTCCTGACAAGCTCTCAGAGACAGGCTACTCGCCAAGCTCACTGACGGTGTTCGATTAACCTTTGAGGTGCTTTTCATAGCCACATGAACCTTTGGGTCTCCCTTCAGACATGAGGGGCTGAAGTCAGTCAATCCAGCGCCCTGTCCTTAGCCTGCCCCAATAGGGCTCATGTGAGCCTTTGGGTAGAGGAGCAGACCCAATGGCCTCTGAAGAGATCCCCTCCAGGAGGAGAAGTCTTGTCCATTGCTGTATGTCCCAGGAGGCTGGACAACTTCTCCAAACAGCCGCATGTCTCTTTGCAAGCATTAGTTTCTGTCCCCAGTTATACCTGGGCTGTTGTCCCCCTTTCCTTTGACCCCAAATCGTGATTTCCCTTGATTGGCCTTATCTGCTTCTTTATATGCTTGCATATCCCACTTCCTCTGACATGAATTTCTGACACTGTAGTCATTCTGATCCTCAGTTTTCTATTAAATAAACCATCAGCTTGTGGTCATGTGTGTTTTGCTGGTAACATCCTCTAATTCTACTACACAGAATATGGATACGTGTTTGAATCCGCCTTGTTTTGCTTGGTGCTTTGTTCTTACTCCAATGCCACCAGGCCCCTGGATTGGTGTGATACAGACCACAGGTTTCGTGTCCGAACCTCTGCTTCACTGCAAACCACTTGAACTCATGCCATTACATTGTTAAACAATATATAGATCCATCGACTGATAATGAACTTGACATGAACACAAGTCTTTTGGACTCTAACATCCACTAGCAAAATTATCTCAAGGGAATGAATAAAATAGCTTAGAATAACTATGTGTTTTTCCCAGACAATTAAAAAAATAATAATCTATGCTTACTTTTTTTGCAAGGGAGCAGTGGATTTCATAAGTGTTAATATCTACAGGACCCTTATCTTAGATTTTTAAGTCTCTATATCAGCTCCTAACATTTTTTTAAAAAATAATTTCCTGTGTTACCTAGGGGGTTAGCATCCTCGTGTCTCTAAGCAAAGCTCTGTCTAGAGCTGAGAGCTTGCCTTTGGATGGCAGAGGAATCCCATGGACACCTGTTTTCCTGGCAGGATGGGCAAGTACTTTATCACTTTCTGCTTCCTCACAATAGTGTTGGCCTGTGGCTTTTCTGAGACGACTTAGGTTATTTTTCACATTTGCGAGTTTTAATTCTGGATTCTGTTCTACGGCAACTTCATCAAATGCTCTATAGCTGTTGTCCCTGGACTGGGGCAAGGCGTTCCTTAGAGGTTCGCCAGGGTTGTTTCTAGGTGGGCAGGAAAGGCAATGTACAAATTTGTACACAGCACACCCAAAAGTATGGAGAACACTGTTCTAGAGAGCATATTTGCAGCTACCCTGTTTCTTCCAGGTTTGCATTCAATTTCCAAATCCTGCGTTTGTTCTGAAAAAAATATTCTCTACTTTTCTGGACCTGGTTTTGCGTGGTATCCATTAAAGGCCTGTACCCATTTTCAGCTAACTTGTCCTATAAATACAGGCAGGAATTGTTTTGTACCCCTATTCCTCCTTCCTAAACTGAATGTATTGTCTTTTGGGGAAGAGTTTGATCCACCTGTAAGAGGCACCTCATTCACCGCTTTATTTTACATGTCTAGCGAAGCACTCCTGAACTATGCAAGTGCCCTATCAAGTCAACAGAGAGAGGTAGGTGCTTATGGAGACCAAAGATCTCCCTTTTCTTGGCGCCCCAGTGGACTGTAAGCTGCGTATTCACCAAATCACTGCTTTTCCTCAGAAATGGCACAGATTGAACTGAAAGACACATTACCATGTCATCACTGTCCCTGTGACCGAAGGAGCCGGAGGGTAGAGCAGTGTGTGCTGGCATCTCGCCCCCCGCTCGCTGAGAAGTCGTGCTCCAGCCTGCACCATGCTGCCGCGCAGGAGTGCGGCCACAGCCCAGCCCTGAGGAGTCCCGGCTTTGCTTTCATTGCTACCTCAGAGCAGCCAACGCTGTCATTGACACCTTTGGTATCTTGAATTGTTTTTAACAACGCGCTCTGTGCTCATTGGACATCTTTATGAAGGTTAGTGATTTAAGTGATTAAATTACGAATAAATTTCACCTCTCCAGTTCACAGTTTCAAGGAATGTTTCTGTCCCTTCTTCATCTGGTTAGAACAAGCATTGCGGCAGGAACAGCAGGCTTATGTGAGCTCCCCGTATGCCCTGCTGTGTTGATTTCTCTCCTGTTCATTTTTGTGTGAAGTTTGTCACTTTTAACATTTCCATGCTACAGTTTTATTGTTAACTTTCCCTCCTTGAGTTAACTGAGAGCTATAAAGCACATGAAATGCCTCAGAGGTTTCCACTGTCAATAGCGAGATGAGCTTTCCGCACGTCTTCATTTTCCTTGGAACACTTTGCTTGCAGATACAGAATAAAATGCAGCTGGAACTTTGCTTGGTTTTTTCCTCTGTTTCCAGATAGTTTTGAGCTCAGGTGAAGCTCTTAACTGCTCCAATAATCCATAAAAAGCAAAAAAACCCCAACAAAATGAACCTTGATACTGTGAGATGTTGGGATATCTCTCTGAAAGCAATCTCTGTGCTGCAGCCAGGAGATGCACTGGTATTTCCAGACAGAAGAGACTTGTGGTTTTTCACAGTTGTGAAACACGCTCTTCTCCTTGCTGGCTCTGCAAGAAGTGGAAGCTCTGCACGCCTGGACGGCAGCAGCCTGCCGTGCTTTTTCTTTCTGCTTTTGCTCAAGCTGCAGTTGGACTCTCCTCCTCGCTCCCTGCCAGCATTCCTCTTTCACTGCATCCCTGACCATCGTCTGTTCTATGCTCTGGGTATTCTTGATCTCAAGTCATGATGTCCAGCAAACTGGGTTTTGTCTTGACTGTAGCCCAAACCTGAAATATCCCTTTAGAGAAGCAAATTAGCAGCTAATAAGCAAAAGGATAAGGGGATCCCCACATCTTCAGCCTACAGATGGCTGATGAGACCTGCTAAGCAGTGCAGAGCACTAGGCAGCCATGAGGACAGGAGCCTACTGGGACACCCATCTGCATGCATCTCCTTCCCAGGTGGCTTGCAGGTGACTGGCATCATACTGGGGCAGCAGCAGCAGTCTGCTCTCTGGAGCCATCCTCTTCCATCCTCTGGCTGGGTGTGGGCAGAATGACTGCCCTGCACCTTCTTCCCACTCCTCATGGTGTGGGACGGAGGGCTGCCACATTCAGCTGTCCTCTAACGAATTGCCAGCTGGCTGAAAAGGCTGCACACCATTTCCTGGGAAAAAAAAGGTGTTTAGCAGTCCTGCAAGGTCACCAGGAAAAGCAGGGAGCCCTGCTGTGTCAGCAATGCCTTTTCCTTCTGGGGCTTTGCCTGGACGTTTGGGGCTCAGCTTGCCTTGAATGTGAGAGCCATGCAAAGGTACCCTGATTTAGCAAAGCACTTACGCACATAGAGCCATACACATGCTGAATTTTAAAAATACTGCACTGAACTGTGGTCTAATATCCATCCAGCCTGACAGGGCTTCTTAGATGGGTAACCTCCAAAAATGGCCACAGAGGAAGGGTCTGAGCTGGAAGCACTTTACCCTCCAAGAACTGGAATTTCAAAAGACTGAATTATTGTATGATAATAGAAAACATCTTCCTCTTAGACAGAAATCTGAGAGCAATCAATATGGATCTGCCTTGCCAGTTATTTCTGCAGAGCACGGTGGTTTTGCTGTCTGCTTGTTAGCAGGATGAGGGAAAGGGCCGAGCGGAGGCTCACACAAAGTGGGGATCCCACCAGTCGGACATCAGCCTGCTGCTCGGCCCCAGCCCACTGCCACAGGGAAAATCCTCACAGCTGGGGCCCCAGCCACGGATGAGTAGTCTCCTTATCTGGCTCGTGTCTTGAAGCCATACAGTTTATCCTGACCCTTGATATTCAGCTCTGCTTCCTCAGGAAGCGTTAAGTTGCCTGAGTTTGTATGAGCACAGAATCCCAACATCTCTTTCATTACAGGGACCTAATCAAGAAGGCAAAGTGACACCCATACAGATAATTTATTTCTATCATCACTTCCCCAAGTTTTTCTCCCCAGCGAAACTGTCTTGAGCATCTAGTTTTTCTCTGACAGCTAGAGTGATAATAGGAGGATTTTTTTTTAACTACGGTGCTATTCAAGATCAGAAGACTTCACATCATAAAACATCATTAAAGTGTGAATTCAAGGTTGGGAAAGATGAGGTCTTTACAAGACTAATGCAATTAATTCTGCTCGTTAACTACAGCCTCAAAATATGTACATAGAGTCTGATCTCACTTCTGCTGTGGACGGTTAGGTCTGAAAAATTATTCTTTTCCAGTGGATTTCTCAGTGATAAGGGAGCATGGAAAACTCCTTGTATGACATACCAATGAACACAAAGTCATTGCCGGAGGAACACTATACACTCTAAATCTTTCGGTGTGCAGTAACTTCTTGTCAAAGTAAGAAGCTTAAATAAGGTAAGGTCCAATATTAACTAATTTCAGTAATTGAAATGTGTTAGTCTGAAAGTGGGTTTCTTTGCCCTTTTTTTTTTTAAATGTAATCCTTCTCATTCTGCCATCCGTCTCAGCACTTGAATTCTGGAAAGCCTCAGTTCTTTACTGTTTACCAGAGCTAATTCCAACCTCAGTCCTTCTTGCTTTCTTTTCACAGAGGAATTCGCACAGTGGGACATTTTTAATATAAGGGAACTTTGATGCAAAAAAGCAATTTATTTTTCCAGCAGCTTTCAGTATTCCTTTTGCTATAGCTGAAGGTATAGCAATAGCATCCTCATAATCAGCCTCTTCTTTCTATTTGGTCCTACAAGAAAGACTATGCTTCTGTTTGCCTGCAATCATTAAATGAGTGTGTTTGTGTGCATGTGAGAGAAAGAAGAGAAGAGGAAAGAAATAAACATCTGTCCTACCAATATACGGCCCTATTAGCTGGGCCCTGGGGAGCTTTCCTCTTCTCCCTTCCCCTTTGCGCACATTCACACGTCTTTCCTGCTCTCTCCAGTGATTACTCACATCGTGTTTCCACACTCTGGCAGCTCCTTGGGGCAGGGGCTTCATCCTGTATCCCGAAAAACATAATGTCACCACCATAAACTAGCTGTTCTGCAAGCAGCCAAAGTGATGAAGGCTGCAATCCTATGGACCAGAGGGGAAGGGTGAGAAGGGAAGGGAGGGAAGAGCAAATCAAGAAGCTCTTAGCTCTGCCCCGCAATGGAGAGGGAAGAGAAGGGTGGCTTTAGAAAAATGAACTCACAGAAAGATTTCAGAGCTAATTCAGAGTAGTAGCTAAAGCTAATGGTCACCAGCAACTTGATTCAGTGCAGTATATTTGGTATTCTCCCTTGCTTGCACTGAAAATGTTGCCCTCAGTTTAATTTTTTAGCTCGTGTGAATGCATCTCTCTAATGCTTGTTTCATAGATTTTTGTTTCCATCTTATGGCCTTAATGTCTATTAGAAATACAGCCTTGAGGCAAACTTTCTCACAGTAGTGCCTTACTTTGTTGTATGCTGCAGTACACGTAGTTGGCTCTGACAGCGTTAGTTCTGCGCTGGTACACTGTCAAACTGACTGCAAGAAGTATTGTGAAAAAAACCCATGTGCTAAGTGAAAAAAAAAATCCTGATTTGGGTATTTATTGACTATTCAACTCCATTTTAATGTCCTCTTTTCCCCACATCTGAGTTTTGAAACCAAAATCTTACAGCAGCAGTTGAATTTGACCTGACTTTGCCAATCTGAGCCCAATTGATACTGCTTAATGTGCCTTTCAGACTCCTCGTCTTATAAGACCTTCTCTGAACTGCTCAAAACTCAAGCAAAGTTGTGATCTGACTGGTTTCTTGGGTCATTCTTTGGTCAAAACTACCTGGGATAATACATTTCAGTCTGAGGATAAAACTCAGACAAATGTGAGTTTCTCCAGACCCAAGGGCTGTTTTAGTAAACCTAGGCCAAATATTCATATTTAGTAATGACACTAAGAATCAAGGAATTTTGCAATGAAAGTATGAGCATATACACTGCTCATACTGTATGGATAACTTAAATAGCTTCAACAGTGTCAAATTCATGTCTGATTCAGCACGTACCCAAAGCTTTGGAGCCTAAATGGATCAGTCATGGAAGTGTTTCAGACTGGGGCACTGGGAGCGCATCTCTGAAGGCAGGTAGGATACTCCTTTTCTGTGGCATGAGAAAGACCAAGCGATCTGTTGACTTCTTTCAAGCACAAAAATAAATGCAGAAGTTTTACCTGCTAGGGAAAACAGCATGGGAGGTGGTACCCTGCTTGCCCTCCATGGCTCTGAGATGTTTGCGGCTGGCTTATAGGTCATCCAAGGGTAAGGATAGCTCACAGGACACCACCGCCTCCAGAGAAGGAGACAGACCACTCAAACACTCATGTTCTTATGAGGCCAAAGGATTCTGGTTGTCTTCAGTCCCTCTTTTTCATTTAACAAGCAGTGAAGAGAAATGGTGTTACCATCAGCATCCCAGAGTGGCTTACAACCAACAGGCAGCTGTGTATACAAACGAGTCCTTTCACTTTGGCTGTGGGGTCAGGGTAGGTGTGTGCAGAGTAATATCCTTGCTATCTTTTCTCTCTTCTCCCTGGAAGGTGTATATTTATGCAGCATGGGTAGCAGGGAGTACTTTGCATTTCTCATATATTCTTTTCTCTGGTCGCTGTAACGTTGCTCATTATTTCTTCTCACTTGACTGGAATCCTCCAGTTGGCAGAAATGTAATGAGAAATTTACTCTTGTGAGGGCATTAGGTAAAAAAAAAAATTGTTTTCAAAAGGATCTCATAGATGAGATCCTGAAACCATGTTTGCATAGCTTTTAATGTTTTGCCACATTGTTTATCCTTAGTGAAGTGTAAAACTGAAGCACATCAGTGTTGCCTAGGAATTAGTATGAGGCAGCTAAGGCAATTTGTTAGTATTCGCTTCTTCTCTTACAGAACTTGTGTGCATTTCTGTATGGAAAACTACAGTGAACTTTCCAAAACAGTGCAATTATTTAACTGTACTGACACCATGTTTTTCTTTTGAAAGAAGGAAATGTGTCTCAAACTTATATAAAGACTGTTGCCCCTGTCCCTGCTTTTACTATAGCTCATTGTGCTGTGGCACTGGCAAAATCCTTATGTCTCTAAAGTTAATATAAAATATAAGAAAAATAATGTATGCCTCTGTATTTCTCTCTCTTTAGAGTTGCAAGTGTTTAACTTAACAAAATACTATTTAACATGTCTCATATCTGAAGTATTTTTAGAAACATAACCAATAGGATTAGCTTAAAACTGCTGTTCCAATTTGTGGTTGGTTCATTTTCTTGGCTAAACTCGGGTGTGAAGTTGGTATCACAGCTAGAATTATGACTGAACACAGAAATGTGTAGCCAAGCCCTATTACGTTCTTGTAAGAATAAAATAAAGAAAATCTGAAATAAATAAATAAATATTGTTTGACATTTATGTTCATTTTATTGACTCTCTGCTTGCAGAAATGTAGAATTCTACTGCAGTCTGGTTTCAGTTTTCAGTCCACTGGTTTACTTGGATCAAATACTGATTAAAAGCTCCAGGCTAACGATTCCAGACTCACAAGGATCAGATTCTGGCCCCACTAACATCACTGGGAATTTTGTCATTTAGCCTCGCAGAATCCATATTTTGTGTAGCTTTGCAAAACAGCACCCAGGCAATAACTGTGCTGTGTTTCCACCTGGTATCTTGCTTCCTTTCCATCTTCCTCTCCATCAGCGGGACTGAAAATCATGAACCTGCTACAGAAACCCTTCCTGAGCAAGGCCCTCGGTTACTCCCTCTCAGCAAGAGTTTTGCACCTGGATGACTCCATGGAAACATGCTTGGCTATCATCAGGAGACTAACCCACAAGTTCTTGCACTGACTCCATAAATTAATTTCCAGCAAATTGTCTTAAAGACAGCCCACAGCTGTGACTGTACATCAAATCAAAGTTTAAATGGTGCCAAGGTGTGAAAGTGCTTGTGGCTCCTGATGCACCTCTTGAACATGGCAGAGCTCACGTGCAGTCTCAGCTTGCATGCTAGGACACGTCCCTGCAGCAGCCTGTCATTCTGAGGGCGTCCTGGCAGGCATCGCAGGGATGGCACTGGCTTTTAGAGCCGCTGCAGCTGGAAGTTGCACTGAGGGATGTTTACAACAGCTGCCTTTGGGTACTGAACACAACTGCTTGAGCCAGGCGCTCCTTAGGCTCTCCACATGTCCAGAGACAGAAGCTGTGTCTATGGTAAAAAGTAGTGTGGACCCACAGACGTGGGTCTACAGAGCAAAACAGTCAGTGTTGAGGCCCACATCTCCACATGATACACATTTTATCTCAGACTAGGCCTTGTCAGTCCTACACGCCAAGCACGCACGTGCTCGTGGCTGTAGCACTTTGGGTGCTCCCCTGGAGTGCCTCCTCCAGCTTGGTTTCACCTGGAAGGAAGCCAAGAGCTGCTTGGCTGCCGTGAAAACCGGTGTTGTAAGTGGGGACAATCAGGATAGTCAGGATAGTCCCTCCTAAAGTGCACTCCTGATCTGAACTGAAACACCAATGTAGTTGATCCAAAGGCTCTGCCAAAAAATGACTCACAGCATCTGCTCTGAGCTGCTCTCTGGAAGTCCACTGGCTAAAGAGGAATGTAAGGGAAACTATGCCTAAATGTCACTGGCCCAAGCTGGCATGAGCCGTCTTTCCTCTCTTCCCTTCCTTCCCTGCCCTGCAATTCCCCACATCACTTAGATCATTCTTCCATTGCAGCTTTTTGTAAATGAAGAAACAGTTTTATTTATTGGTTTGAAAGCCTTCTCCTGTCATCCATAGTCTATATTTTGTGGTGCATATATCTGGTATCCAGCTTTTCCAAGTCACAGCGATACACTGTAATAAGGATGTACAGTAAAAGTTTGGGAATTCGGTTAAATAAAACTCACTTTTAGCTCTTGATTTTTTCTGGCAATGTTACAATGGGAAATCAAATTTTCCATTTCCCAATTTAGAAAAAAGGATGCTCAAGTAAGAGCTCAGAAAAAGAGTTTCTGAATTCTCTTTTTTTTTCCTATGGAAAATCAGAGAAGGAGTTGGGTATTTGGGACACAAATACCCATTCGTTGTGTACTGTCCTCATTTTCCCCATGCAAAGTGCAGTTGGGAAGAAAAGCTCTAGTGGGCTCACATGCTAATTTTTCTCATTGCCTCTTTAACTTGCACAGATTTTTCAAATATTGACTAGGCTTTAAATTTGACCTACTTAAAACACTGGATATAGTTTTCGCTTAAACAAACACCCCTTCAGATCATGTCAGTATTATAAAGGGGCCTTGTAGCTACTGTGAACGTTGAGAATACCAGTATCTTAATACTCCTTTATACTGCTGGACGTATTGTGTGGGAAGTCAGCTGTTGTTCTCTGCTTCACATGGCTTTCACGGTTTTCAGTTTTCCTCAGGACCCATTTATACTAATTGGTATGGGATTGAATTTATTCTCAAGTCTGGACCTGCTGGTCACCTGTATGTTGAATCCTCCGGATCAACCTTCATCTTGAGCTGCACCTGAAGCGGGAAGCTCTTTGTGAAGGCAAGGTCAGAGGCTGAGGAGGCCACAACTCCCCTCCATGTCCTCTCCTCACCTGCCAACAGCAAACTCACAACTCATCTTCCTTCTGCAGCTCATCTCTCCTCTCAATTGCCTGGCATTTGGCCTGCTTTATTTACTCCTCGTTCAGGGAGGCATTGTGTGCTTTTCATGAAATCTCCCCAGGTTTCTGATTACACTCCCTGGGCAAAGAAGCAAAATACAATTCGAAGCTGGCCTGGTGTGAAAACTCATAGGCATCTGCTGACAGAAAGAAAGAAAAATGATGCAACGTTGTGGCTTGCGTGGATTTTTGAAATGGAGACTTGCATGGATTTTTTGACATATAAAATCCTTTTCCTTCTATACAGTTTCACAAGGAATACTCTTGCTGCCAAGAGTATTCTCAGCTCACCTGAGAAGAACAAAATAAATTACCTTTGTAATCTAACGAAGTTTCAGTCGCCCCATAAGAAAAAAGGAAATTTTTTCCACTCCAGCAAAATCATAGAATCATAGAATCATAGAATAGTTTGGGTTGGAAGGGACCTCTAAAGGTCATCTAGTCCAACCCCCCTGCCGTGGGCAGGGTCTAAAAAGACAAGGAGAATGATAATAGTAATAATAATAAAAGTAAAATTTTACCTTTTTTGTCTAACCAAGATTTCTGCAATGAAACTAAACATTATCTAGGGTGCTGGAGGACAAATGGGGCAGGAAGGGTGAGAAGGGGCAGAGCTTTACCCTCCGTGGGTGGGAGGGGGTGGCTTGTGGGCTGGGGGTTTGCGAAGGGAAGTAGACCCAGGGACCCGGCAAGGGCTGGAGAAGCAGGACCTGTGCATCAGCTCCACTGCTGAGGAAAGAGGGAGGTGGGTATCACACAGTTCTGGCTCTCAGCTGGAGGGTGGTGGAGGGTAAAGGAGGGACGCAGCAGAGCAGATGGGCTAATCTAGATGGGGACTGGGACACACTGATGAGTGACTGGCAGGTAAAAGGCTGAGCGGCTCTGCAAGTGGGGGTGGAGCTTTGTACCCCTATCTTCTGTGGCTCCATCTCCATCTCCCACTTGCTCAGCCCCCGCCTTCGCTCCCTCCAGGTCTCTCCGCCACCCGAAGGGCTGTGGGACGTAGAGTCTCATGGGTGTCCCGCTTGCCAACGAGGCACACCAGCAGCGGCGGGGTCCCGTGCCGCTCTGAGAGCGGTGCTGCAGGCGCTCGTGGGGATGCTTGTGTGCTGCCCCGGGGTGTGTGACAGCACCATTGCTGTGCTGTTGCAGCACGACCACTGGGCCCACGCCGCAACAGCCGCTTTGCGCAAAGAGCCTTCACCCCTCAGCCGAGTGTTGTTTAATTCTTAAACTTATATGTACTTTAACCAGATTCTTTTATTCAGCCTGATGAAAAATATTCTGTTTGATGTTTTCACAGACAGCATCTTAAGGCGTTACTTCAACTTCTTCTCTAGCGCTGCCCTTTCCAAAGTCATTATTACTCATTAGGTACACTGTGCAGAAAGCAAAGTAGGTCACGGATGAAAAGCCCCATCTTAGCGAGAGGCACCAGTATTGCACAAAGCTATTTTCAACTTTCATGAGATAAAAAATGTTTTCTGTAGGATGAAAGCTGTCACTGCCAACTTAACAAATGAATGCCAAGTATGTAAAAACTTTCATTTCGGATTCCCAAGCTTTCATATGTTAAACGCATTGTTTTAGAAATCCATTTCAAAGATAATTCCCCCTGTATAACCCACACTTGCTGGCTCCCCAGTAGGGTATGCGCCAAGTTAAGGGACAGGTACTCAGCTGGTGTAAATCACTGTTGGCTTCATCAGGACTGGACCATTTTCACCCCATGAGGATCCGTCCTCAGGAGTCCCCAAATGGGGAGCAATGGAGGAGATGGTCCCCGGGGTGGGTACCTGGGGGCAGGATGACGACCTGGAGCTTGCCTGCCGTAGAAATCCCTCACAGCTCCTGCCTATCTGTGCATGGCACTGAGAGTGGATTTGCATCTGCAGTCCTGGATGACCTCTAAAGCCAAGATGACAACTTCAATAGCAGCACCTCAGTGCAAATCGTTCTTACATCACTATTACTTTGCATCGTGACCCATTAGTTAAAATGAAGCTTTAATTTTTGTTTCACTGCTCACCCAACGTCTATTTTCATGTTATTTGGAGATGTCAGATAAATACTTAGACTTTCTGCAGTGATCCTTAATCTCTTTAAATCGGTGGGCATCCCTCTTCTGGCTCTCAATTTAACAAAACATCAGCAAATGCTTCATTGTATTCGATTTCCACAAGGACTTAAACACAGGATTTGAGTAGAAATTGGACTGCACTCGTAGTATGTCCCTTCATCAACACAATATGTCTGAAGCACTTTCAACTGCTAGAGAGGTAATTAATAAAATTATGCTTTCAAGTTATTACTGCATAAAATAAATTAACATATATGGCAACAGTAATGCTGCTAAATTTGTTTTGTTGGTGTAATCACCTTGCTCTGCTGATTAGAGGAAAGTCTGTTAATCTTTTCCTTAAAAATCTGGATATTACAGTTGAAATTAAATCTTATTTTTCTCTTTAAAACAATAGTTGTTTAAAACTAAAATGTAAAATATGACAACATAAGGGAAGGTTTAAATTTATTATTTTATATTAGAATAATATAAATTACATTAAAAGTAACAAGCAGTATATGGTTGCAGCCACAGTTTTAAAGAAAGTCATCCTATAACTAGGGGAAGTTATTCAGTAAACACTTGGAAGTAGGGTTTGCTACAGTGACAAATCATTTTTTTTAATCAGAGGTAACTTCTACTCTAAGTACAAATGGAACTTTTTCTGCTTTACATTTTTTTCTAGTAGCTCTGGTCAAGGACTAGATCATTTAAATTGAAAACCAAGTACCCATTTAAAAACCAAAAAAAATAGTTTTCATCCTCAGATCTGTGAGCAAAAAATAATGTAAAAGGATGAAAACTACTAGTTCTAAGATAATCAAAAGGCAGGTGACTGTAAATAACCAATTTAATTAGACAAACAGAAATATTGCCTCCTTTGTTTAATAAAACTGTTTAGTTGCTTGAAGTGTTCTGGCACATTCACTTTGTCCCACGCATGCACCACATCTAAGTTAGCATTACTGAGACAACTCAAACAATAACAAAGTGTTGATTTCACATATTTTAATTAATTCCATTTTCATTCAAGTTGTAAGTAAGAAGGAAGCATCATCTAATAAATAAGAGATGCTTTGTCTGGCATTTCAAAATTAAGTAACTTACAAATTAAGGATCTGAATAAATGTTTGTAAACCATAACTCCACAGATAAATTCATGTGGATTTTGTTTACCTTCTAGTCTTGCAAAAATAAATATAAAGTCGCATCAATTATTGAGCACGGGCCTTTGGTGCGGGGAAATATTCTAGAAGTACAAATTTAAAACAAGCGGCAAACAAGGATTAGCCATTCTTTGTTAATCATTGAAATCATAATTAAAAACAATTGCTTAAATCACTTTGATTCAAATCAGTATCTACAACCTGTAGGTATCCACTAGTTTATAATACACCTCTTTCAAGACACACAAAACCAATTACACGCTATGCAGTCCAGCGGTGAGGACCACGCATGGGAACCAGGAGGCTCGGCGTCCGTTCCTCCTCCTGCTGTAGACCTGCTGTCTGTGCCCCGCGAATTATTTCACCCTTCAACAGATCACAAGCTGTCCTGGCCAGGACAAGGCATTCGGGTCCGTGATCTTAGCAGGCACCCAGAACCACCTTGGTATTGGGTAGCGATGTGCTACGCTGCTTTAATGTATGCGGTTATCTGCTGTTGCTGCATGCACCATTTGGTTGATTATCTTACTTGTCATTTCAGAAAAGTTTGAGCTAAACCAGGCAGGATAGTATATGGGATGTGTCTGTCTTGCAGGTTTTTTTATGATGCCATGTCCGCATTCAGGTTTTCCAAGTGGCCCAGAAAAGATATAAGGCCAGCCAGAAAAAAAAGTCGAACAAGTGCAAGAAAATTATTGTATGGAAGAGAAATAAGAAACCTTAACTCCAGATTTCTGTCCTTGCTTACATGTATTTTTTTAATTACTTTATCCACCAAAGGACTATTTTGTTTGTCAGATGTTTCCTAGAACTAACGTATCATGAAGGATTTCCAAGCTGCAGCAGATTTCTTAACCGCTGGCTCTGGATTTCCTCAAAGGGGCTTTTCAAGGGGGGAAATCCAAAAGGATTTCCGCTGCAGCAGATTTCTTAACCGCTGGCTCTGGATTTCCTCAAAGGGGCTTTTCAAGGGGGGGAATATTCTGAGGAAAAAAAAAAAAAAAAAGAGAGATGGAAAAACTTGATGCCAAACTAAAATAGTACAAAACAAGAAACTCTGATTAAGCTAAACAATGGAGGAAAAAAACCCAAACCACCCAAGTGCTTGATTCCTTGATCAGAAAAGAAAAATGTGTAACAACCCAGATTTGCTTGACTTAGTCTTACAACAACAAAAAAAATTGAGCAGGTCTATACTTCTCAAGCCAGAAGGCGAAGGTTGCCACTGGTGGCTCTCCATTGGGGTGGCCTGGACGAGGTAGGTGTGAGAGCGGAGGGGACCCGCTGAGCAGCGGGCGGTGATGCAGGGCTGCAGAGGGGGCTATGCGGCAAGACGTGCCTGTGGGGCACTGGGGAGCTGGGGATGGCGTCCTCCCCCCATGCCCAAGGGAACGGGCCTCGTTTTCCCTCCCCACCACATGTCCCTCACCATGTATAAGGGGAAAGCTGCAAAGTAGCTAAAGGTACAAGGCTGCAGGTGGAAATTCCCAACGCTGCATCTATCATGTCTTCTTGGAAAATGAAATGTCAAAAATACCTTGGGCTTTTAGAAGGACATAGAAAGATGACAAACATTTTAAGGGTTAAGTGCCTTGGTCAGTAATAGAAATAAGGCCGTATAGGTTTCTGAAAATGATTTGCAGTGTACTTAGGCAGACAGAAATTGTAATATATGTTGCTCTTCGAGTGTGAAAACCCCACCATCTACGTAATGCGATTTGTGAGGTCCGCACAATATGAGAGGATGAAGGTATTTCAGTCTCTGAGATGTCCTCAGATCTGCGTTTTGGCTTGCAGTACTTGATCTGCAATGCCTATTTAGAGGAAACGATATGCACGGAGTGTGTCGAATGGACGAATGTGCTAAACCTCTTCCTTTTCCGTGGGTCGGGGTATCTTTCCCATCAGGTTTGCATTAATGACCCACTGACCTACTTTTCCGATCCACCTGGCAGAGCTCTGCATCCCTGAAACCTGAGACTTTGTCTGCTTCACAGATTTGTTTTGTTTAGGTTTTGTGACAGAAACCATTAGGAGAGTGACACTGCAGATAAAAATGAAATGTGCTCTGCTCTTTGGTATTGTAAGTGTATTTTTATTTAATTGTGTAAGTGTTATCCATCATGATAGAATTTTCTGTTTTTTTTTTTTTAATGGCTCTGTGTTTTATAAGGTTTTCTTCTCCCTCCCTCATATTACAAAGAAAAATGAGCTGTGTACATTTATCCAGTGATT
The DNA here is from genome assembly GCF_000699145.1 of Aptenodytes forsteri. Lineage (NCBI taxonomy): Eukaryota > Metazoa > Chordata > Aves > Sphenisciformes > Spheniscidae > Aptenodytes > Aptenodytes forsteri. The sequence continues at coordinate 8,096,185 of NW_008795029.1, forward strand.
TCTAACCAGTGCTGTTTCTTCGCCTGCTGCAGACTAAGAGTAAAGGGAAAAGGCAGACATAATGGATCAGTGAGGAAAAGGCATCTTCTGCCTGTCTTAAATCATCTACTTTACAGAGAAGCTTAAACTGCTAGAAATAAAAAAAGCTCCTTGGCAGCTCAACAACTGCATGTAAAACAAATCATATTTTTCAGTGAATCGTAAATGTCACCGTCTCAGATAACATTTATGCTTTCATAGAAATAGGAACTTAATTTTCCCCAGTTATATTATTAACTCACTTTAGTGAATCAGATCACCTACATTAAAACAGAAGCAGCCGGTGGCTCAGAACAATGATACGTTTAAAGATCAAGCGCAGCGTTTGCAAGTACCAAGCTGCACGCAGATGGAACGGCTTCTTTGAACCATCAGATAAAGATTGATCTGTTAAAATCCTGCTAAAAATGGGCACCAAATGCTTGTTGTCAGAAGTGACTGACAGCCCGTGTCCCGAGCCGAAATGAGGTTGGGTTTGCCTATTCATTCAGTGGGTGCACAGTGACGGCACAGGAGAGAAGGAGGGCTGTGATGGGCTGTGATGTGATGAGCTGATTGCCATCGCTTTACTGTCCTTTTAGAAATTCTCCTAGTTAGAAAAAATAGATTAAAAACACTGTTATTGCAATATATTATTTAACATTTCAACCTTTCTGTTTCGCTCCCTCTGGCTTGGTACTTGTACGGCCCCTCATCACCCTAGTGCGCAAACCCGTCATGACTGTTTATAAAGTCATCCTTGTACTAATTAAAAGTCAGTATCTTTATCCCAATTTTTCAGATGAGGAATTAAGATGGGAGTAAAAGGAATGACTAGCCCAAGGCTGCACAGAAAAATGCAGATTCAGTCCAGCGCCATAACCACGACCCTCCCGTCCCCTCATCTCCACACACGTGCACTTTATTTGCTTAAGAGCTGGGAGATGTTGACTAGGATATGTCCACGGCGCTTTGTAGGCAGAAGCAGTCTTGCTTTGCCTGTGCTCTAGAGCAGCCAGATGTGTGGTGGTGTGGCCACAGCCAGCCTGGCACCAGGTATGAACCTTTCAGCTCTGCTGTGTCTTGGGGTATATGGAATTAAGCACTAAACTCATGCAGCTCCAAGGATGCTCAGAACACTGTCAGGACTTGCTTGCTTTCTCCTGTAGACATATCTTTAGCAGGAATATAGCATGTGGGGCAGGAATGTCCCCTACAAAACATTTCCCATATTATGAGCTCAAACAATTGACATTCAAAACACTGAAAAACAGTATTTCTCTACCTCAGTCCTAGCAAGTAAGGGGCTGATAGTTGCATGTAAGGTAGGTATTACTTGATTATAATTTAATTTCCGCTTGACTCGTCTCCACTTTTGAGTAAAGAGATGCTGCTGGTGACACTGCCAATCTTTTTTCATGCAGTTATGTATTTAATTTAAAGCAAAGGAGCCCAGAGACCGACACAAATACTTTGAAAATATGGGCTGCAAGTCTAACTCACACAAAAATATATGTGTGAATGATGATAGCAAATCCTGCATGCCAGCAGAAGACTGGCTGATGGTAGTATTTCAGAATTATACCTAAATGAAAGGTTTTCTGTTAGTTTAGGGGTTGTGGCATCTAATCTGCATTTTCATGAATTAGTGGTTTTCACCACGTGACAGAAACATTTTGATATATTAATGAAAGCAACGAAAAACATATGTCACTGTCAGATTCCAAGCTGAAAAAAAGTTATTATATTTTCTCACCATGTATATTCCAACCATTCCAGCTACATGTATATTCCATTTCATCCTAGCATCCCTTACTCATGAAAGCAAAATGAATCACAGGGTAGACTGTACAGCTATTTGATTCAGTCCCTGCAGATTGCATTGATTTTTGTAACACAATAAACATTTTTTTCACCAGTATGTTTTGCTCAAAAGATGTTTATATTGCATTTATTAGAACTCAGAGCTGTTGAGTTTGGAGCTATCTTTTAAGGCAAGTCTGTAGGGATTCATTTTTATGTTTCTGGTTTTAAAGGCTGTCTTGACATGTGGCCGATTTAAGTCTTTTTTTAGGGTGCTAATTTTGAGTAAAACAATTTTTCAGGTATCCCTGGATTCAACCATGGCTCTTCCAGAACCCCCAAAGGCCCCCAAATGCCCACAATTGACCTCAGAAACATGGGACACAAATGATGGCCCGATTTATTTATTTAACTGTGCAGCATTAAACTCTGTGACCCAAGAACCAGCCGTCGCGGAAAGATGTGGAATTGTTGAATGCTCGCGAGCTGACCCAGTTTGAATGTTTGTCTCTATTCAAGTATCCTATGGCTTAAAAAAATTGCAGCCTAATACAAATTTCAGGCATCTGAAATTATTTTCGGCAATTTCTATTCGTTCCATCCATCTCAGTCTTCATTACTTGCCTTCACGATCTTTGGGTCAGTAATGGCTTGTTTTTCAAACTAAACCTGTGTTGAGCTAAATCCTCAAATACCCACTGGCATAGATACGTTCATAGATGTTCCTTCATAAAAAATAGAAAAGTACTTGAAAAGTAGCAAATTCAAAGGTTGCACTTGGCTTAATGTTCTTTGAACCGCAGAAAATGGTATTTGCAAAGAAATGAATGTTTACTTACCAAACGGGATCTCCATCCTGCACTCCTGAGGAGTTAAGTACCCTCCTTTCACAGACCTCAAGTGGAAATGGAGATACTCGGCACAGCGCAGCCTGGCTTGGCATTTTGCAGGAGCAAGCCCCTGGGCCTCCCTCTTTCCTCCATGCCTTTTCTTTCTTGTCTTCAGCCAAAGAGCTATCTATAATTTTTGTCACTTTCATTTCCAGTATGTCACCATGGATTATGAAAAGTAAGCCACCGTCCGCCCATTTAATGGAGCGCATCACCGCAGATAATCACTCTGGAATGTAAATCAGTTTACTGTTACCTGGTTACTGCTGGTACATACACAAAATGGAGAGGAGATGGCTCTAGCAGGCTGTAGGTTTAATGCATGGTAGTGAATATATATCAAACTCCCCTTATTTTAATAGCTGTGCTCAGAACAACGCAGCGGTGTGATGCATTTGTCTGCATGCACAGGAACATGTCCGTCTGTATTTACATCATGCTGATAAGAAGCGTTCCCACAAGCAGGCTTTAAATGGAAGTTGCCTATCACATCCATTTTTCTTCCAAAGAAGTGGCTCGTGGTCTTCCCGGGAGGCGGCGGAGCAGACTGGCTTGCAAGGGAGGAGAGGGCATCGCGCCAGCTGGGAGGAAGGTCAGCCTGGGTCACACACCTCCTCTCCTAGCATGGGGTCCAGCTCCAACCGTCTGAAGGAGCTCACGGCAAACAGCCTCAGGAGGCACGGCATAGTCCCTCTCATCCCTGCACATCACCTCCAAATTGGAGGAAAATGTTGCAGAAAGGAGCAAGATCCAAACCGAGACCCAGCAGCGGTTACGGGGGCAGGAGGTGTGGGGCTGAGGAGAGCATGAGAAGGTAGCCTGGAGCAAACGCGCTACAAGCTCTGGTCAGAGCAAACCCGTGTTGTCTCATGGGGCAACTTGCTGTACAGTGGTGCTAAACCAAGCTGCTCAGAGAACCCGCTGACAAATTGCCACACGGTGCAGGGAACGCGGGGCCATTAAATCCTTCTGCGCTCAGGACATATCACTTCTTTTAAAGGAACAATGTGAGATCAGCATTGCATTTGGTGCCACTTACTCGTCTGACAATGCCACTGCCGCTGTAGCTTTAAGTTGATTGTCACTGAAGGATCCAACATCCTTTAAATCAGTTTTTCTCTTACAGGCAGGCTTTCTCCCATATAGTCTGAGAAAAGCTCTGCCCTTGAACTGGAGGCATTTTTCTGGCAGTGCTCAATGGAAAGTACCGGATGGATTACAGTAATGATGCAGGTTTGCCTTGCTTTTGTCCCCACAAAGTGCTTAAGTTAGACATAGAGATACAGGTATCCAGTTTCCACAGTAAAGGCTTGTGAAAAAGCAGACACATGCGTGTGCATATATGAATACACACACCCACCCCTGTGGCCACAGAGATACTGGCACAAAAAAGATACTGAACCTCTTAATGGATGTGTCAAAAATGAAATTCTTTGTATTCAAAAAAGCTAGTGATATTTTGATGGTGGTATTCGATACATTTACATCGTTACCCATGTAGAGAGGTGTTTGCTAGCAGAAGCAAGGGCATTTCCAAGCAACAGATGCGCTGCATGTTGTTTGTTATACGTTTTGGCACAGAATGGTGCAAGCCTTACAGGAGTAACCAGCACTGCCTGATGTGAGCAACTTGTGCCTGGGCGCACAGTGACAACCATGAGGCTGAGCCCTAACGACACTGAGCAAAACCCTTTCTTACTCTTGCAAGGCGCCGCTTCTTCAGAAGGTTGTTTATTCACCATGCCCAAGCTGTAAGACCGTCATTTCATATCTTGTTGCGTCCCTAGACATGGTCCTCAGATCCTGCCAGGAGGGAGAAATCCCCATTGGCGAGGAAGTCCCAGGGAGGAGGGTGAGGAGGGGGGACAAAACAAGGCTGCAAAGGTAACTAGTTTTCCTTCATTGTTTCGGGGAGAACTCAAAGGCTATCTCACAAAGAAACCTAATTTGTCCCGATCTCTGCATAGCAGTGTCTTGGACTGCCGATTTAACGGGCATTTGCCAGATTGAGGGGTGGTCTAACCAGACGTCTGGTTATTTGCCAAAATTTTTAAAATATGAAGTCTTATGTTCATAATGTATTATTAATTTTTATTGTGAGCATTTATCTCATGCCATTGAGCGATGACTGATTAGTGGAATTTTTTCTTCAAATGGGAAAACATTTTTCTTTCCCCCTTTCCCCCAAGTTTTCAAATTTCCTCTTTCTCTGCCAACAAAATCACTCTGCAATAGCTCTGATTTTACTGCCAACATGAAAGAATTTAGAGACACTTTTCTGAATTATACTTGACAACTCATTCAAGTAGCCTCTTGAGCCCACAGAGGTATCTTTACATTATCTGTTGGCACAGACACTTTTCCTACAATTGTACCTAAAGTTTGTGCATATTCCTTTCAGGTTCCTTTCCTTGAAATGCATAAAGTTAAAGGAAGAAACATACTTTACAGCTTATTGTGTAAATCCTTCTGACACAGTTTCCACATTTCTGTAGGAGATGAGAACTGATCAGTACAAAGTAGGTCAAGAACTCCTAAGAGACACAGTGACTGCCTTTGATTTTTCTACCTTGAAGTTCAAAGAGCATGAGTAAGTTCACTGAAAGAGGAAGAAATGAGTTATTTAAAGAAATAAGGATTCCACTTTGCATGTAGTACCTGGAGAACTTAAGAAAGAGCCGGTCATGAACCAGGAGGTGTGTGCATGCACATGCGCGTGTCTGTATGTACTTTCCAAATACTGTTTTGAGACAGTACTGTCATTAATTGACGATGAACTCTTCCTAGCATTGAAAGCCGTTCTTTTAATAATGAGTTCAATGAGAAGTTTGATACTATATGCTACACCTATACACTATGCCTGATATCAACCTGAGTAGAACAACTATTTCTTCAAACAATTTACTTAGGCTAAGGACCATGTGGACTAAAATTTAGAAAAGACAGCAGCTACCCTCTCCTTCAGCTTGTGTGAACTGAAGGTAAATAGACTTTCAGGATGGGAACTGTATATTCGTATAGGAGCTGTACCCAATGAGCCACTTGGCTTCAGGGCCAGGCATTGGTACCTAATCCTCTTTTGTTTGCAGCACAGACATTGCCTACATGATTATGGTGTAGAGCAATAGAAATGTTAAAGAGAGTGACGATACACACAGGTGAGTAGTTACAGGATCGGGACTTAGACCAGCTGTGAGAGGACTACGTCCATCAAGAAGAATGACATTTTTCACTGTTCTTCTGTTCAGGGGACAGATTAATTGGGGGACTCTTCAGGGGCTTCAGACTCAGCTGCCACATAAGCATTGCCTGATGCACGTGTGCCAAGCCAGGTAATGAGGAAAGAGCTGAAGTATCTCAAGGCCCTCCTGGCCACTTTGTTGGTCCCTCTGACCCTGGTTAGCTGGCATTTAGAACAGACAAATGAGAGGCAGGTTCATGTGACAGATGGAGACAAATGCTGAGAAATGATGGAGATCTTATCCCAGGAACACTAGCGTGGTCAATTTAAAAGCTGTTATTTGGATAAATTCCCCTTATGAGCAGTGAAAGATGTTCTGATTAAAGCTCTGTGGGTGGCTGAATTCTATTGTGTACGGCTGTATCACTATTAAAGATGTTCCCTTTGTTTCATACCGGAGAGAGACAGCAAGTAAACCTGTCGGCTGAATTAGAAGTAACATGAGTAAAAGTTGAGAGTAAATAGTCTTAATTTACCTTGGCTTTACCTTATATATTTTTGTTAAACACTGTGCGTTACTGCCATATGAAAGGTAGGTTTTTCATGCTCCACACCACTGGGAAGATGTGCTATAACATTACAATGTGCTACTCCTCATGCATGTTTTTGCTGGCTCGCTCTGAAAATAGTCCCAAGACACCAGGAGGACATACCTCTGGGGTATATTTCCCTGGTGACCCGGGAGCACAACCCATCCCATGGCACCAGCGGCCCTAGCGTTAACAGGCAGCACCTGTAAAACTTAAACAAAGCTGTTTACAAACAAAAAAAGCACTGAACTTCACGAGGATATTTTAAGAGGGACCTAAGCCATGCAATTGTCGAATAGTGACACGAATTAAGAGCAACATTGCAGTAGCTGTGATTGTCAGAGATAGAAGTAAGTCATGATTTATAGTGAGGTGATATTTCTTCCTAGACCGACTGATGTAGCTGAAGGAAAAGCCCAGGTGAGCCCCTGGGAGCAGAAGCCCTTCTTCTGGTTGCCAGGTTCTGTTTCAGACCTTGCTCACAGCCCAACAGCTAGTTGACTCCTTCCTAACTGGATCAGCTGGTGTAAGGAAAGACGCTACTTCTGCTAACAACCTTCATCTGGCTGAAGTAGAGAAATCAGACTTTGCGGCTCTGGGATAGGCTGTTTGTGAATAGCTCTGAGGTTTTTTTCTGCTGTGCAGTGACCTCGGCCAACATGAAGTACGTTGCTCTCGCTTGCTAACCTGTGAGTCTAATTGGTATTCTGTAAAAGTCCTCACAATGCCTTTTAGTTAAAGCAAATGTCAGAAAACACAAAGTCCTGTTTTCTTTGTGAAAATTCCTCCAAAGGGAATTGCATGAACCCCAACTGCACAAACGCTACCTCTCAGCACAGGCTGCACATCCAAGCACTTAATTTGTGCTTTCGAAAGCAGGGCTGTGCAATACAATCTTCAAGATGTTTACTTTCCTAAGTCTCTTTCTGGCCAAGAAGAATGACTTAATTCACGGGGTGGTCCAAGCTTTGTTTTGTGTTCCTGGAGCCCAGATGCCCATTTGGAGACTCCCCTTGCGAGCCATGTGGACGCAGCACCTCCCCGGGCTGAGGGTTTGGCTGTGCACAAGCACAGTAGGAGGCATTAGGAACTGCTGGACTTCACCCAGGGCGCTAACAGCTGCTCCCCGTTGCCTCCCGTCCCACCGCATAGCTATGGCAGAAGCAGAGCTAAGCCAGATGGAATCAGCCCACAGGCTGGATTTGGCCTCCAGTTGGAACTGTCTGACTTCATAGCTTGGAGCTAATTAAGCTAATGATTGATTATTAGGTGGCCTTTTTTTTCTCTAATGCCATTTACCTCATCTGTGAAAAGCATTGCAGTTTTACTGTGATGGCTGCTGGGAATGTCCCCTAACTTTGGATTCCTGTACGTCAGGTGTTGAAGCCTGAAGCGGTCACCAGAGACGCCTTGTATCGATGATGCAGGGAAATGGGCATCTCTGGAGGGTGAGTAGTCTGACCTGCCTTCGCCATCTCTTCTGTTTTTCCCACCAATTATGAAGTGACTAAAAGGCTGGCTGGCTCAGGCTTGGACATTTTTACTTTCAGATACCTAACTTAAGGCAGATGAATCTCCCACTCAGTAAGGCAGATTACCAAATTGACTAGAAGCTCTCACTAGCCCCTTTCCCCAAAAACTACCCGCTGAGAACGCTGATAAATAGGTAGGAGCCTCACTCAAAAAATCCTTATGCCCTATATGTGCAAAAATAAAGATTACAGTCTCTGGAGTATGGTGATTTTCTGGCCCATTTCTGGGGCAGCCTAATTTCTTGTGCTCAAGAGCTTTCCTTTTATAAGAAAGGGTAGCAAGCCCCCACCAGATTTTCCTTTTCCATCCCCTTTAAATAAGGAAAGCAGCACCTTCAGTGAGCACAGGAGTCCCTGCGGCCCGCCGCTCTCACCGATGTCCATCACTTGCTGAGCAGCTCTGCAGTGCACCCCAGCCGTGGGGCCCGCTCCTGCCAAGGCTCCCAGCTCAGCTGCGCCTGTCGTGGAGCCTCCAAAACCCAGATGCGTCTTGAAGCTGAACCCTTTGTCTGGGAGCTTCTCTCCAGCAAGTTCAATGGGAAAATTGGAGAGAAACCCTGCTCACCTCGGTACTTCTATTTCTTCTTCCTTGACAAAAGAGCTTTCAGATGGTGGACAGGTATTGAATTTCTGTGCGCCTGAGCCATGCGTGGTGTAAAGCGAGGTTAATAGATTTTTACAGCCAGAGGGAGCATCCTGATCACCTTATCTGACCTCCGGCATCGCACAGGCCAGAGACAGGAGCTGTAATTACACCGAGTTTCCAGCAGAAATGAAAGAACACAGCCTGTACCTAATTGTCCTGCCAATCAGATCATCCCGTGAGTCCCCAGATTCTTTGACCCTCAGTAATATTGCTGAGGAGAGTTTATAATCACAAGATGTCTCAACATGTGGCTTGCGTCTTGTGCAAAAGAAGACATGTCTTTGGCTTCAGAAGAGGGAGAGAAGTAATCCACATGTAGCTTTCCGACAGTTGATTTTTTCCTTTCCATTTTTTTTTTCCACACAAGGCAAAAAGCAAAAGGTAGGCGCAGCTTTCTCCTTCCCTGACAGCTCTTTACAGCTGTGCTATGCTCTCGACAGTTGATTTCCTTTCCATTTTTTTTTTCCACACAAGGCAAAAAGCAAAAGGTAGGCGCAGCTTTCTCCTCCTGACAGCTCTTTACAGCTGTGCTATGCTCTCTCCGGCTGAGCAAGGCCGAAGGGTAGCGCTTCAGCTCCTGCCTAGCTGCAAGGTAATTAATAGCGACTGTTGACCCTCTGACCTCTCGACTGGTGATGTGTCTCCAAAAAGGTAGGCGCAGCTTTCTCCTTCCCTGACAGCTCTTTACAGCTGTGCTATGCTCTCTCCGGCTGAGCAAGGCCGAAGGGTAGCGTTTCAGCTCCTGCCTAGCTGCAAGGTAATTAATAGCGACTGTTGACCCTCTGACCTCTCGACTGGTGATGTGTCTCCAAATGCATTTCCACACAGTTCCAGGCCACAAATACCCTCTAAGACAAACTCACAGACCTACTTTTAAAAATACCTAGAGGGTGGGGAGACGGTTCCCAGACAGACTTCTTGCTGATTTTTTTCCGTCAGATGTGTTAAAATAATGGCATTTTGGTGTAAAGAAACTTGGACCAGAGAGTATTGAGACACTACTGAAAATATTCCATGGAGCCGGTCTCATGTAAGCTTCTGCATTAATGAGGGATCATCTCTATTTGCACCAGTTTGCCAGCAGCATGAACAGCAAGCAATTAAATTCTAACAAGCACAAGGCTTGCAAGAGGACTCCCTGCACACCGGCACATGTTGCTTGGGCTTAAAACCAACCAAACAGGGGGTGTAACTCTCCTTTCCTCACCCAGCCACCCCCTTGCCCCCAATATAGATGGATTTTTTCCAGTTAATACTGTGGCGTGTCCTTATCAATTGCTATTTCGTCAAGTCCTATGGAATGTGCAAATTCTCCCTCTGCCGGAGTGTAATCCTATTTGGCAGAGCGTTACAAGGGCTGTACCAAGGGTGATTGAGAGGTCGCAGCGGAGAGGCAGGGAAGGAAGCTTGCCAGTGTGTGTTCAGGTGCAGTGGCCAACTTCTTGCAGCGGCAATCTTCTTATCGTCTCTTCCCATTTCCATCCTCTTACATACCCAGCCCAGTGCTCAGCCACCATTTAGAGCAGGTGTAATTCTCCTTCCTGGATTGCCCAGATAATACTCTCCCAACCACTTTTGGCAGCACCAGGCCCCCTGAAGAAGACAGGAGGGAAATCTGCCTTCCTCACTTGAATGATCTGGAAAGAGATGAGCTTTCCAGAGAGCGATACTGCTCCAAGCGCCCCTGGGAAAGTCAGTGGCTCAGAGCTGCCAAGTGCGGTTCAGTACTGAAACCTATAAACATCTCCCCTTTACATTTTGTTATTTTTGTGTCACCTTCTAATGTTTTAATACTGACATACCTAGTAAATATTAGGAGGCTTGAAAGGATGATTTTAAAAGTTTACAAGATGTAGAAAAGCATTAATGAAAACTTTATCCATTTTTTTCAACTTGCCTCCTTACCAGTAGCTGAATTTCCAGGTGAATTACTTTCCTCTCAAATGTCATAATAGTCCCTTTAACTCCCAAGGTCTCTGTTCCTTTCCTTTGCCCAAGAGGAACAATTGCTTAATTTGGTTTTCAAGACTTCCAATGGGGTCTGTAACATGTCTCTTCAGACAATCCTGTCCAGTGCTTTATTTTTCTTCCTGTTAGAAAGCTTTTCCATAATGCCTAACTTAAGTCATCTTTGCTGCAATTTGAACCCATTATTTCTTTTGCTTTCCACCAGGGAGAAGAAATTTTTCCTCCTCTCTCAGCAGCAGTCTTTTGCATATTTGAGGAATGTTATCATTCTCCCTTCCCCCATCCTTAATCTTCTTTCCTTTAAGCAAAGCAACCCCAATGCAGTCATTCTTCCCGGTAGGTCGTGATTTCCAGCCCTCTGATCCTTCCTGCAGCTCCCTTCTGCATTCACTCCAGCTGGTCCGTATCTCTCTGGGAATGCGGCGCCCAGTGCTACACAAAGTACTCCAGCTGAGACATTATCTCTGCTGACTAGAGCAGACAGATATTTGTTCAAGATGGTGTATGAGTTTTCTGTGCTACATTTAGTAATTTCCAAAGGTAAAAGAGAATCTGCTTTTCTACAAAGAGCAATAAACTATCCCTTTGATCGTGATCCAAATAGGTTTTCTTACTAAAAAAAATGGGAAAGAGAGAAATTAATAGAATTCAAAACTTATTTTGAATGTGCTAAGAAAAGAATACATTCTTAATCCTGTGCACGGTGCACTAGATACTCCTACATAAATAGACATTTGCCGAAACGTACTGGCAGAACAAGTTCAGGAAGTGAAAATAAGAAGGTTTAGCTGCTAGTGGGGAAAGAGGTCTTGCATTTTCCCAGTGATCTTGGGTAGAGAGCAATCTTTAGTCTCAGGTTTTGTGGCCCCCAAAATCACCACTGTTTTGGGGAACCCTGGGATATAGCAGCCAGTACCAAACTAAGCAGCACATCTAAGGTAGCAGTTAGGTTTTTTTTGGAAAAGACTAGCTTAGGATCTAGCTTTTCTTCCCCCATACTTGTGTGCTTCTAATGATCGTGACAAACAATAAGGGTCAACACATCCAAAGCTCAAACAATGGTATTTAAATACGGATGAGGTTTTACCGGGGACCCTTGGATAGCAACATAGCAAGGCATTTCAGCTGGGGTGTAGTGAGGATCAAATCCACCCCACTTGCCCAGTGCTCTTAGGTCCCCACGTAAAGCCTGCATAACACCAGCCTCCCTTCCCGTGGAGGCAACGCTGCCACGGTATTGCTGCTGCTCTTCCAGTAGCTCAGCCCCACTCACACAGCAGAGCTGCTGAGCCTCCAGGTGGGTGAGCGGCCCAAGCCCACATCTGCCCCACCATCCCTTTCCCTGCAGCGTGGAGCGCCAGCGCCCACAGCCAGATGCAGCTTTTCTGCCAGCAGACTCCTGACGTGGTCAGCCCGGGGCCCCATGTGTCCCTCTGCAATGTGTGAATGTCACCTTTTAGCAGACATTATTAGTAGGCTTTGTCTGACTGACAAGCACTTGTGTTTCGCCTCCAATCTTCGAAGGCAGGCAGGCGAGGGGGCAAAGAGCACTAATAGAATTCTTCAATGTCATTTTAATAGGATCACTGTTTTGTGATAGCTATTTTTTCCCCTCTTTATCTTTCTCTGTCCTCTGCTAGGCTCTGTGTTAATGCCCTCTGGTGATACTGAATTCTTTCCAAGTTCTCAAAAAAAAAAAAAAAAAAAATCCCACCAGCATTAATTATTGTTCCAGGAGGATATCTTCCCTTAAAGATGCAAGGTTTCTCTGAAGCCATCTGTCTGGATATTCTTCCCTTGGGACAGAGAGAACAGTTAGCAACTCAGTATTTCCAAAAGGAAACTTGCAGCTCTTGTAGATAATACAAATGACCCAGTTGCCCCGGGAAGAGAAGTGCCACCTCGTGTGCGGTGTGTTCCATATGCTACCCATCCACCTTCCTCAGTTAATGAGGCTCAGACTTCTTCATGCTGGTCAAGATAAATATAAAGCTCCCTAGCCCTGAAATCACCATAGTGAGGTTGCCATGGTAAAAAGAAAAAAAAAAAAAAGTTCAGTCCATCACAGATTAGGCTAAAACCTGATACAAAGAGAGAGACTAGCACTGCACTGAGACACAGAAACATGCCTGTGACGTTCTCCAAATTACAATGCTCTAGGTAATGTTTAGATTTTTTAAAACGTCCTGTTCTGTTCATTTTTCTAACAAGATACATTGAGATTCTGTCTTACGGGAAGATATTCTGAGAACAGGGCTGGGAAATTAAGAGCTTCCTAAACATCTAACTCAAGTATTGATGTTGAGCCATGACAGAAGCAGAAATCCTGGACCACACCACTTGTATTAATGCTTCGTTCAGTCCAGATTAGGCTAAAACCTGATACAAAGAGAGAGACTAGCACTGCACTGAGACACAGAAACATGCCTGTGACGTTCTCCAAATTACAATGCTCTAGGTAATGTTTAGATTTTTTAAAACGTCCTGTTCTGTTCATTTTTCTAACAAGATACATTGAGATTCTGTCTTACGGGAAGATATTCTGAGAACAGGGCTGGGAAATTAAGAGCTTCCTAAACATCTAACTCAAGTATTGATGTTGAGCCATGACAGAAGCAGAAATCCTGGACCACACCACTTGTATTAATGCTTCATGACCTGGCCTGCAAAAGAAAGGGATCTCTCATCCAAAATCTAGATCCCGACTCCACATTTCAGTTCCACTGTTGATAACCGGGCGGCTTAATTACCTCCCAGAGTGATTATGAGGCTGGGTTATTTAAGGTTTGAAAAGCTCTATGGAGGTTCTAATAACAGAATGTCAGTCACGTTACAGGAATAGAGATGTACGGGGTGCTCTGCCCATGGGCACAGGCAGTAAGCTTGTATAGGCACCACATGTACCCGAACCCAGAAGTTTCCTGGCCCACCGTGCACACCCATGCCATGCACGCGCCCTTGGAGAGCCCTTCTGCTCCATGTGAAAAGCGTAAATTGTGGACTGTGCCTACTGCAGTTCAGTTTTCTCTCAGCTGCAGAGATCCTAAGACTTGAGAGACCACACATCCTCCTTGAATGTAAGGAGAGATGTCCACCCTGCCACTCTCACCATTAACGGGTATATCGGATGCTGTGTGCTCCAGTAGTTCTAGTCAGGTCCTCTTTGGCCATTTCTCAGTGTGTCCATCCAGAGTCCAGCTCTGATTTAGGAACGGTCCGGATTGATATTGCTTTTCTTATCATCATACCTGATGGTGAGGTTGAGGGGGTTTTGGCCATAAAAAATGGGGGTCAACCTGGATAGTTTCTTCCTCTGTAAACAAAGTATCAAAGCAATACTTGTCATGCACAAATGGGTCTTCAGGAAGAACAGAGGAAGGTGAACCTATGAAGATAAGCTGGATCACCACCTGTAGCAGGGATTTAGGACAAGAGCTTTATAAGAAGTATCACGTTAGGGCTAAGATCCCTCCTAGTCTACTCAGTGAGTGATAGACACTGAAAAGCTCCTCAGTGGATTACACACCGCTATTCATTCAGGTGGGGGATGCGAGACCACACGCTGTTTCCTGAGATCTGCCACAACAGGACTGCACTCTTGCTTACAGCTGCCAGGAGCTTCAGTATGGTTCGGTGGGAGAAACCAGCCTGACTCAGTTATTGAGCATCACACAGGGCTGTGCCTAGGTGTGCCCCCACCAAGTCTAGAAATTAGTTTTTGCTAGTGGAGATGGCAAGTTCTGCTGCTCTCCTGAAGAGCCCTCTCCAGTGCCTTCGCACAGCTAAACAAGGGAGCAGAGCTGCAGTGGGGAGAGGCAGCGGTGGCAGCTGTGTGGCAACATCCTCGCATGTGGCTCAGCTACGAGGAGGCTGACTGCTGCTGCTCTGTAGCGGTGGCTGCCGAGGGGTTGGATGTCCACAGGGACTGCGAAGAGGCTCTCATGCCTCTTCCCAGGCTGTCTGTCTGATGGCGTGGCAGCCACCCACCCAGACTGGTACCTGCAATGCCAAGCCAGGGACTTTCCTGAGGCTGATCAGAAAATCGAAGAGCTGTGCAAGGACTCTCACATATTTGCATAACCAATTTGGATGAATATTTTATCAATATTCTTCTTTCAAACCAATACAGTATCCAATACAAACTTTTGGGGTTTTAAGCTTCTGGGTCTTTTTTAACACCACTGACAGATATTAGCCCTCAGTTTCTTCACTCAATAAAGTTTTCTCAGCCTAGAGGTATCTGCTCCTGGTCCAGGGTGCTCTCTACTCTCTAAATCAGGAGAGTCCTAATGCTTAACCCACGTAGCTCACCCAGCAAAAGCCATCTATTAATGTAGGCATTTTTCCAAAAGAGAAGTAGACCATCCTAGAGAAAGGCATGGAAATTATCTTACCTCAGATAGGGACAACAACGAGGAACTGGCACACGTCAGTCCTGTGAAGACTTTCACATATCTCACGCACTGGGATGGGACTGCTCTGCCACAGACAGGCTGAGCCCATTCCTCAGCCTTTACTGGATTTGGATCCCAGCTCTTTCTGGAGTCTGATTTAGATGTGACATTTTTGTGGATGAGACGCCTGGAGCTGTGGTGATGGGTGAATCAGAAGTGTGTATGGCCAGCTATTTGTGACCAACATGGTGACAGATGTATTCTTCCTGAAAAACAGTCTTGCGAAGTTAGTGCTATAGACACCATGTTCATGTGCGGCAATAGTCAGGTCAGAACGCAGGAAAAACAAGCTGCTGTCTGGTGCGTTAGCTAAAGCTGTTAGAAACCTGTGGGACAGATTTACACATGTCTGCAGTGAGACGTATTTGAATATACAGCTGGTGTGCATATCTCACTGTATGTATTCACAGAGACTTCAATCCCGCACACAGCAGAATTGCGCATATCAAGTGCTGCCATTGATATTTCACTGAATTAAGCAGTATGTCTAAAAGTACACAGGCAGACTGTAGCAAGCAAGGAAGGAAAGGTCCTTTTTGTGGAGAACATTGCCATCTTGTGCACAATTGCATTTACTTTGCACCTGGCATACTTGTGAGAGGTGATACTGCAGAAGTTTCTCATCCTTCCCACCTCTCCTGAAAACTCCAACATGCCTCAAGTGGCGTTCGAGCTCTTGAATGGAGAAGTCTTCCTAAATAGGATCAGCTTGTTCCAGTCCTCAAACAGTGAGAACAAGACCTGAACTGCTTTCTGGGCTAGCAAATGTTTCCTTTTTATCCTGTGAAGTGCTTCATTAAGTATATTTAATGAAAAAAGCCAGCTGTATCACAATGAAATCAATAAAACAGTGGAAAATCAGGGCTAACAAAGTTCTACAAAAGTCTGTTATTCTTTACCAAGTGGAATAGCAGCATTTACTCACAGACTCTCTACAAGTGCCGACAGCCATGCAGACGCACAGGAGTATGGCAACAGCAGAGAACTCCTGTACAGGAAAATCTGGCGTAGATGGACAAATAGACAAAACAACGGCTACCCTAATGTAGCAATTGCCCTCAAAGTGTTTCACAGCTCACTGCAGCTATAAATTACTAAAACCCTGAAACACCAATATGTGGTCAGTAAACACAAATATGAATTTTACTGGTGAGGAATATGAGGGCCAGCGAAGCCACGGTGTTTATGTAAGGAAAATTTTCCACAGCCATAGAGAGCAGCTGAACCCATCTCCACACCTTGTCCATGAGTACATCCTCCCTAAACCACAGAGCAATGTATACCATAGCAGCCTGGGAGTTCTCCTGCAGGGGTATGTGAAAGATCAGGCACCTCATACTCCATGAAATCTAGACCACTCCCAGGACTTCCACACTATGCTGCCTTCTTCCATACTTTTTTAACCATCACCTGCAGGTGGGCAGCTCTGCTCCAGGTAAGCTTTTCTCTTGCTGCCAGGAAAGCTGGGGTGTGAGAGCTGGTGGCTCCAAGCACATCCAGGATCCTGGTGGCCCTGAGCACCCGTGCTGCGGAGTCCCACCAGATGCTCGCCCTCAGCCAGGTCCCCATCTGCACTGACTGCCACACCATCACCAGGGCATCATGTGCTCTGGTTTGTATATGTTCCCCATTTGATGGGGTAACGGAGTAAAATCCACCGGCACTGACAAGGAGCATGCAACTTCTGTGTCACTGCACAGAGCTGCCCTGCTGCAAGGGGTCCTTTGCATTGTGGGGAAATTGCTTGGCCTTTTGGGGGCCCTGTATGGAGGCAAGTTGAGTCTGCAGAAAACTCTCAATTTCCCTCTGCCTGCTTTCTAAGCAAGGTAATCATAGAATCATAGAATATCTCAAGTTGGAAGGGACCCATAAGGATCATCGAGTCCAACTCCCTGCTCCTCTCAGGACTACCTAAACTAAACCATAATGTCTGTATCCAGCCTAGCAACTAGGTCTCCAGGGCACTACCTGCATCTCAGGATAAGGTGAATGAGACACAGCCCGGGGGATATGGCAGGGCCCAGTTTCTTGCATGACTTCCTAAGGAAATCCCATGTGCTCCACACAAACTCAGAGTGACAGCTACAGATGATGTGGATTTGATGTTAAAGATTTCCCGCTGGTTGAAGCCTGGAGCAATGGAAGCATGCCAGTGTTTTAGCTAGGAGGACTTCCATGTGCTTGCTGATTATCCTACCACCAGGAGAGGAGGAGGACAGGGCTGTGTGTGTTTTGTAAAGATGCCACCAAAGCTCCTAGTCACCATTTTCTCATCAGGAGCACCCTGAGGTTGAAAGGCCTAAAGTATCAGCTACTAGTCAGCAAAAGGACAGAGATGTTTTCTCTCTCTTCCTCTCTTTTCTACAACTGCATTCAAAGTGGAACTGCTACCGATAAGCCATTGTCCTGGTTTCGGCAGGGATAGAGTTAAGTTTCTTCCTAGTAGCTGGTACAGTGCTGTGTTTTAGATTTAGTATGAGAATAATGTGATAACACACCGATGTTTCAGTTGTTGCTAAGCAGTGCTTACACTAGTCAAGGACTTTTCAGCTTCCCGTGCCCTGCCAGCGAGAAGCTGGGAGGGGGCACAGCCAGGACAGCTGACCCAAACTGCCCAAAGGGATATTCCATACCATATGACGTCATACTCAGTACATAAACTGGGGGAAGTTGGCCGGGGGAAGGGTGACCGCTGCTCGGGAACTGGCTGGGCATCGGTCGGCGGGTGGTGAGCATTTCTTTTCCTTCTCTGTCCTATTAAACTGTCTTTATCTCAACCCAAGAATTTTACTTTTTTTCCCCAATTCTCTCCCCCATCCCACTGCGGGGGCAGGGGAGTGAGCGAACAGCTGTGTGGTGTTTGGCTGCCTGCCGGGTTAAACCACAACAGCCAGAGATGGCAATGTTACTGGACTGTTTTTAAAATTGCCCTGATATCTCTTTTATAATACAACACAAATGTACAGGGCAGTAGCTAAGTTTGAAAATGTCGGTGTAGTGCTGTTAAATTGAAAGTACCATTTGACATCTTAATGTAGAGAGAAAACGCATCTTATCCGCTGGGCTGGATCTGTAACATATGCCAGATGACGTGATGCCACCAGTGCCTAATGTGTCTTGTAAAACTGGATATAAACAGCTCCTCTCACCTGAAGGATTCATAGCTTTTCCTAAGTTTATGCTGAAGACAGCTTGTTAGTATGCAAATAATACAGCAGTATCTTTTCCTGGCTTGAATTACGCAGGATTTTTTGTACCAATCAATTTTGCCTATTGAAAACCTGCCTGATTATTGCTCTCATTAATAGTGGCACTTACTTGCAGTCTACTCCCTAACATTTCTCTATGGATCAGAGCATCCATGTTTATCTGACTTTTTTCTTCCTATACACTGAAGTCAGGAATGAAGCTTTCAGGAGTCTGGACCAAAATTCCCCTCTTGGTCTATGATTTAATGCTCTCATCCACTCTGCTATCCTCAGTGCACAGTCTCCAGCTACAGACGTGAAGCCCATCCTTTGAGAAGAACAGTGCTTCTCCTAGTGTATCCCAGCATCAAATATCCCTGAATCTTCCTCGTAACGCCAGCTCTCAAATTTTTCTTTATCATCTTCCCCGCCTCTACCCTTCTTCTCTAGCGATGGACAGACTTCTCATTTAAGCCTCCCATCTGAGTCCCTTTTTACCTACCCACACCTGATGCCCTTCATCTCTTCCACTGTCTTGAGGGCTCTCCCCCTCCCTCTCTTCTCAGAGGGAGAAAGAAGACAAGAAGAAACTTCTTCAAGCACTTCCAGGATCAGCTCTTTTGTCTGAACTTGGTTCACCCTGCAGGATCCGGTTCCCATCCCATTCCTCAGCACTATTAAATTTGCTAGCTAGATGTAATCAGAGGGAATGCACCTCAGCTGAAGAAGTTTGGGGACTTTACCAGATGGGGAACCCAACTCCACATCTTGCATATTCTCCTGTTTTTGCTTCATCCCGCCAGACTTTGCACCTTTTTACCACCAGCACTTTCTTGCTAAAGAAAACAGTCGATGCCTCGGTGCTGTGGCAGAGATAAATCTTTGCAAGTGTCTATTGCTGGTCTTCTCCTGCCATGGAGGTGGCCCTCATAAACACTCCTCTAATCACCTGAGGCCAGGAACAACTATACCACAGAAAGTGGTAGTCAACTTGAAGGATCCAGGACATCCCTACTTTCAGCTTTACATAACAGAAATCATCTGCATATGGGCAGATAATTAATGAAGTTTCCCAACACCCCCAGACAGTCTGTACTATTTCACAGAAGGATAAACTGCAATCAGGCAAGAAGAAAAGTTCAGTAGCTGGCTCTGCTGCCCTCTTTGTAAATGAAAGTATTCCCATGGATATTTAGGGGAGTGGGATCAGGATGACACATGCCATAGCAGGAGTCACTGTCACTTTGCGGGTAGGCAACAGCTGTCTGGAAAATCAAGACTTGCTCTTGCTAGTAAATGCTGTAACTTTTGCCTCCACGAGAAGCATCTTTGTGTTTAAGCTGTTCAATATACTGGAAGAAGTATGACTTCTTAGAGTAGATATGTTGAACTAGAGGCTTACAAATATGCATAATTATGTTTACCTCATTAATTGTCCATTAACATCTGTTACATGGACTGTTCTGCCTTAGATTATATAATTCCTTGCGCATTTAACATTTGAAGTGTTAAATAGAAACAACCTCAGAATTACTTGATATTTTTCCTGCCATTTTTTATCAGACCTCAATTTCTTCAGTCAGCTCTGTAAATTAAAATTAATCTGGTGAAGTCCTGAAAAACTTGGCATGGTGTCAAGAGATGAAAGTTTTAACACGTTATATGAAAACAAGTCAGATCGTTCATCATCAATCTCCCACGCAAGCCTCGAGAGAGTCTCCCACCGCTTGGCTTTTCTTTTTTAATGGTTCTGTCTTCCAAGGGAGGGAACGAAGCCTTTCCCTGCATCACAAGAGCCATCTGCAAATAGATAGACCTAAGAAGTTCAATACTTTTTATAATTCTGTGAAGAGCTAAATGCATCAATAAAATACTTTATGCCTCCAGCAATCCTTTGATGACTGAATTAGCTAAATGAGACTGAAATGAGGAGTGATTTATAATGGGCTGTAATGAGAAATGAGTTCAACTGCCTTCTAAACAATTGACAGGGAATAGATTAGTTTTAGCGATGCAGTGATTTAACAGAATGGAGAAGGGAAAACATTCCCCTTTGATCTCAGTGACAGCAAAGTTTCTTTAGACGTGATCCAATCCCACCAAATACACAGCAAAAGGTTCATATAATGGTGCTTTTTTCACCCCCTTCACAAAACAAGAGCTAGTCCAAACTAAGTTACTGAGGTTTGTATTAGAAGTCTCATTTCCCATTGCTACACAGCCTGTGAAATAGGAAACTTGCCTAGATTTCCAGAGAAAAATGACAAATTATTGTGAACTTGACTTTATAATACAGGAATAAAAAGTACATCTTAACTTTCACGGGAATCGCTGTAGATCAGAGCTATTTTCTTCATGAACTCTATAAAAGACAAATATTCGTATTCAGATGTCATGCTAACTTATGGCCTTAACATCGGGTGTTTATTCTGTACCCCAATCCAGCAGAGCTGGAAGCACACACCCAGCTTTATCTTTGTGAATCATCTCATCTAAGTTAAACTACTCCCGACAGTAAGGCCAACCAAATAGCCACCTGAGCGTATTTGGGAAGGGAGGTGATGGGCCAGACCCAAAGAGGAGGCAGGCGAGGCTGAACTGAGCCCTGGGAAAGGGGGATCTGGCCAAACCAGGTACGGCACAGCACAGGTATTCAAAGGACACTCCGTCATTTCATCTCCTGGGATCACAGTCCTGCAGACACTTCTGCCTACATGCGGGCTCCCAACCACTGTGGGATTAAGTACCTGGAGAACTGGCAGCTTAACTTGCCCCTCCAGGGCCTTGCCCTTCTTGCACAACACCTGGCTCCCTCTCTGCATGTGAAGTGGGTGCAAAACATTGCCCTCCAGGTTTGGCAGGGTTTGGTGAGTGCAGATTGTGAGTGCAAGCAGGTCTGGGTAAAGGAAAATCAGAGCGGTGACTTATTTGGATCAGGGCAGCCTGCTATGAACCTAACGTGGCTGCTCACATAACCTGGGTAAGCAGCGGACTTCAGACCTGTGTTGTGAAGAAAACACTTTTTATTACTACTGATTCACTTTCATTTCACACAAAAAACTCCAGAGTGACTGTCCACTAATGGCAAATCATCTGCCCCTGTCTATAGCCCAGGATTGTTTTTTTGCCCCCCACCTGCTGGCACTGCTGCAGTATGGGATGAGTCAGGGATGCTTTCACAGCGGTACGCAGAACAGTAACTCGTACAAGCCTCAGCACTGTTTACAGGATCGCTGCCTCTGACTTCTCCCATGATAGGTGACAGAAAGACCCTTCTCGCACCAGTGAGAAGTGAGCACTGATCTGACACTAACTACTGACAGGCTGCAAAAATGTTGATAGTGCATTTAGCAACAGTGCCCCAAATCTTTGCAAATGAGCGTTCAGGCTCTTCAATTATTTTCTCCCATTATTTTGCCTCATTCTACTGTGTATATTAATTGGCTGTTTTGGTTTGCTATTCAGCAGCCAGCTTCCTTTTAAGCTAAAGCTCATTCCCCTTACTGTGTGCTTCCATAGCTTCTGCTCTGCCAAAAGGTTAAACAGATCTCATTATCCATTTCCTGCAGAGACCTAATTTCTACAAAAGGCCTGGAGCAGGGCAATATGATTGGCAAGAAAGAGAGTAAGATTACAAGAAGCTGTTTTCACACTTAGCCAAATACAGAGAAGCACAGAGACCATTTGAAATGATGCTCCGCGTGGGTCTCAGCAGCTGGGCAGAACATTCAGCCTCTTCTGGTTTGTGATTATTCTCACATCTGCCCCCTTCAGCATGGCATACTTGAATGGCATCCCCCAACGTGTCAACACATTGAGCAGTTCAGGACAAAAAGACAATACAAGTCAAACTTTGTCTCCATTTCTCCTGAATTGTTACACGCTGCTCAATGACAAATTGCTTAAATGGCAAGGCAGCCCCTGCTGTAGTCCTGACAGACAGCAGCAGGGAGCAGGCCAGAAGAAGAGGCAATCTCCCCCTCCCCTACCATCTCCTGGGCAGGCCTGGTTCACTCCTTGTAGAAGACAGATGTAACTACTACCCATTTGTAGTATTGAGATGATTCACGAAGACAAATAAAAGGGGTGCCATAAGCGTGTTGCAAAATGAGTTATTTAGATTGACAGTGATTCTTTAAGCAAAGGTATTAGCAAAAGTGGTTTTAATATGATGTTGTAAAAGCGCGACTTAACAGAGTTCGATGGCAAGGTTCACTATTAATTACTACATGGAAGAAACATACGAAGGAAAATTGAGTTACACTCGAGTTAGAATGATTCACACACAGACCAGAGACACAAAGGGTAAGGAAGACCCTCCCGTTGAGTCACAAGGTTCAGAGCTGACCCCCTTGCTTTCTAAACTCCTTCTGAGAGAGGAGTCTAGGTGCAGCTAGGTCCAAACCTAGTCTCAGACTTGGTCAATGGTTTATGTCTAAGGGATTTTATATGCAATGTTTCATTAGCAACAATTCAGCATGCAATCAAAGTTACCATACTACAAGGTTACGGGCGGTATCGGTCACTTACCAAAGATCTGTCGTTAGTAAAAGGTCTCTCTGCCTCAAGGAGCAACCTTAAGAGGTGTCCCAGCTCAAGGGGAGATCACCACCATTTTAGCCACACTGCCTAGCAGGGAGAGCTCAAAGAAGGCTCACCTAGGCTGTCATATTTATGGGTTACAGTGGTTGGCTCACAGTCAAGTTACATGTGATGGAAAAGGTATGCATGAGTCTTCTTGTACCCACAGCCGCCTTCTTTCCTTGATAAATGAGTCTTGGAAAAGCTACCCGCTATTCATGTGTTAATTGCGTGATCGGTGTTCCAAGCTCATATGCATCTATGCCCACTGTGTCGCTCTGCTCCTTTGTGGGTTTTCAGAGAACAGATTGTAACTAGAGGAGTTCTTGGCCTGGCTATGGATCAGACCTTTACCTCCTTTGGAGTGTGTACCAAACTACCGCTAGTTTGGTTAAGGGGTCAAGTGCATCCATCAAAGTGTCATTCACAGGCATGAAGTATCTGGCTCACCACAGCTGAGCAGCCTGGGGCAACCACATGCCCGTACACAGCCCTGGTCCCCTTCAGGAGCTCAGTCCTCTTGGTGGTCCCAGAGCTCACAAAACCCGTTAGACTCTGTACAAAAGGGGAAGGCAGCTGTGGTTTTCTTTTAAGACCCTGCTGGAAGAGAAGACTGTAATGGAAACAGCCCAAAGTCCCACCTCCCCTTTTTATTTATCCAAGGGTTTATCACACCACATGCCAAGGGCATCAGCAATTCAGTTCAATTCTCACTTCTGCCTGAGGGGCTCAAACCTGCACCAAGGCAGTGCCTCATTCACCAGGCATGAACCCTTCTTGTAAGGGGACACCATCCCATCTAAAATGGCTTACTTTGCAGATTAGGGAACAAGAATCACTGTGCCAGTGCGGCCAGGAGCAAGCAGGAAGCTTTTGAGGAAGGCTTGCAGAGTTTCTGGAGTAGAAGGCTCAAGCATCCCCCTTCCAGAAGGGGGTTCAAGCCACATACTCTAAGCTGTGAGCCACTGGCTAAGGTCCTTGCAAGCTGGTATGGTCTGATCACACAATGCAGTCTGTCCTTCAGCTTTCTCTGTTGATTAGCTCTAGCAAGTCTACGGTTAGTATCCTAGGGATGCCTGTCTGCCTTTGAAACACCAGTTCTCCTTATTGAACAAGCTTTGGATCAAGCTCTGGACAACAGACTCCTCTGTCTGTAGTTATTCTGGCTCAAGGTCTTGCTGCCCGTGCTGTCCTGTGCAGGATGCAAGGAACAGAGGGCTGCACTGGAGCCAGTCAAGCACTGGGACAATTTGAGGAGTCTTCATCCCTAGATGTTTCCAAGATCCCACAGGATAGAGTCCTCAGCAACTCCATCCAAATGCAGTGGTCATCCTGCTTTGAGCTCCTCTCCTGCTGTGGTCCATGAATCATCAATGGTCTAGAAGACAGTGAAAGGGCAGCTGCAATGTTATTGCTACTCTGCCTTCATAGAGGCGCTGAAGTGGGAGACAATAAAAGAGGGAATAATAGAAGTAAAAAAAGTTGCCTACTTTTTAAATTAAATTTCAAATTGAGGTTGTCACAGCAATGATACAAGATGGGTTGCAGATTCCACCTCCCCTTCCTAGAAGGTTTGATAAACTTTAAACAAGTTGAGAAGAGTATGGCAGCTGTGTCTGCATCAGCAATCCAGACAGCTCAACAGCAGCAGATCTAGAGGGAGAGGCTCAGGATGCGACATCCACTCTACACACATTTCAGAGGGCCTTATTTCAGGTTAGCTTTAGCCTAGCTCTTTGGACTGACTTTCCCTTTGGGGGATCTTCCTCTAGATAGTTTCCTCCAAAAGGAACCCAGTCCATGTGCTCAGAGATCACTCCAAAGCATCAGGTCTGATAGCATTTTGGATAGTCCAGTGTCAAGACAAGTGTGGTGCTATGTACAATAATAATATTCAGTATTTATCACCTTGTATTCAGCTGCATTTGGCTCACTTGCACAATGTTAATGTTTTAGCTATTTTGCCAAAAAACACAGAAGAGAAAAGAAAGGAGACTTAAGTGACACTCAAATCACCATTCAGATGTCAAAGAGGAAGCTCTCCATCAGGATCTTACAACTTCACCTGAAGTTTAAGGAACAGTTATTTGTTGTTTGAACTACACACAGATTTGACTGGGGAGATAGAGTGCAGGAAACATGTTTAAAAGTCGCTATGAACTAATACAAAACTAAAAAAAAATTGCTGCTTATTGAGTGTTGCATTCTGTACCATCCACCCACAGAATCCGTCAGCAATATAACAAAATGTCCTTGGGGCAGCCTTGTTAGCAAAAGCTCTTGGAGCTTGTTAGCCCAAGTATACACAAATTGGAAGTGTAGGTGGACATTAAATCCAACCCAAAATAAGCAAGCACCTCTTAAGTGTCAGCAGATCTATAATTAAGGTGGTATTTCAGTTCATTCTCTTCTAAGGCCTCACTTATTATTACTGTACCTAGAAGATGGAAGGCTTTAATATAGAAAGACGTCAAGTCTTCAAACATCATTTTCTTTCCCATTTGGCAATGGCAGTACTGTAGTAAAACATCAGATTTCTGAATTTTCTTGAATTTTCTTTCCCAATTAGCAGACAAGATAGTGCAGGAAGCTCAACCCCTGTGAAAGGCAAAATATTGCTGCTAATGAAAGGGGATTCTGGACTCAGCAGGTCCCAGGAGATGCTCGCCGTCACCAAGGTCTCTCAAGATGTCCGAGGTCCCAGCTCACAGCCTCATGCTGGCCCCTCTGCCAGCACACCTCTGCAAAGGACCATGCGCCACCTTCAGCAGCACCCACACCACGGGTCACCTCCCCTAGCTCTCCACGCAGTCCAGGCTGTTGAATATCTACACATAGTTGGGCCTTCTCTTAGCCCATCAAGTGCTATAACCAATTGTTTAAGACCAGCTATTTAGATTAGATTTACACAAGTTAAGCTTGTCAAAACCAGTGCACTTAAGGCCACTTCATATTTCAGATAATTTTTTTTTTTAAAGTCAGCAATTTACTAAGAAAATAATAACAAGAGACCTCCGTTTCTACCGATGTCTATATTTTAAAATTTTGAGCAAGATTTGCTGAGGCTTCATAATATAAAACATCTTTCAGGATCTTAAGTGAAGCTGCAAGTAAGGTCTTTTTTTAAAAAAAACAAACTTTTTTAGTTTCTAGAAGTTTCTAGACAAATGACTGTCTTGAAGTACTACCCTTCTGGGGCTCAGCGAGATCTTGATGAGCATCTCCAGTGCTCTAGGTGGGAAATACTACCCTTCTGGGGCTCAGCGATGAGCATCTCCAGTGCTCTAGGTGGGAACACTGGCTGCAAGTGTACTGTATCAATCATGATGCCGATGCAGCAGTTAGTCATCCTCTGAGTCACTCTCCCCACTGGCTGGGACACACGCCCTGATTGAGGACATGAGCTGGTCCTGGATCTGCTTCCTGGGGTTCTCCTCGAGGTCTGTCTTGATGGCGCCCGACTCAGAAATCTTCCACTCCAATTCTGTGCAGAGGAAAATGAGAGCCATGAACATGGGGGAGCAAACTGGGCTTTCTCCAGCTCCAACTCCTTCTGACATATGCTACTTTATTTATTTCAGTACACAGCATCTTGCGCTTCCTCGTTTACCTTCAGAGGTAAAAAAGGACCTCAGATCACCACAATTCCCCACCGCCCTTCCCACCCTTGCTTCCCCAGCTGACTTCTCTTATGACCACCACCAAAACCAGGGCCCTGCTCTATTCGCCCCCCTCTCCTCTTCCACCCCCAGGTCCCAGCCCCTGCTCTGTCTCCTGCACCCGCTCCAGCCGAGCCCTCCCTTCACAGTCACTAGTGCTGGCACAGGTTTCAGCCCAGAGTGCAGAGGTCAGGGTACTGCTCCACAGCCCACCGGTGGCGTCCCCAATGCCTCCCTGCTCCCTTTACAACCAGGAATGCAAAAGAGGTGATTGATACAGAGCAGCAGCTTTAGAGGCAACTCTCCCGGTGAAAGTGAATCCCACCTCCTTCTAACCACCTAAGGGCAGAAGACAGGTTTGCACATCTATCACCAGTGAAGGAATACTGCTCATATTACAGCTGCTTCCATCATATACCGAGTTCATAACAATCAGAAGAGGCAGGGAATAGATTTGCTGAGGGGCAAAAAAAACTGTAGCAATTCCATTTACACATCCAAATTATAGGTATTTTTCAGGGATGTATTCTGTAAACGCAATTCACCCCTTTCCCACTACGCCATGCACTGATTATTAGTTCCTTAGCAAGACAGTAAGAGAGACTCCACCATCAGTAGTAGGCCTATTACTATATAGATTCAAATTGGATTGCTTCCCAGAAGTGGTAGAAAGTCAATACAACACATTCAGTTAGAATCTTAGAATCGTTTAGGTTGGAAAAGACCTTTAACATCAAGTCCAACCGTCAACCTAGCACTGCCAAGTCCACCACTAAACCATGTCCCTAAGCACCACATCTACACGTCCTTCAAATACCTCCAGGGATGGGGACTCAACCACTTCCCTGGGCAGCCTGTTCCAATGCTTGCCACTCTTTCGGTGAAGACATTCTTCCTAACCAATAATCAAATCCCCCCCTGCCGCAACTTGCCGTCATTTCCTCTCGTCCTATCGCTTGTTACTTGGGAGGAGAGACCGACACCCACCTCGCTACAACCTCCTTTCAGGTAGTGGTAGAGAGCGATGAGGTCTCCCCTCAGCCTCCTCTTCTCCAGGCTAAACAACCCCAGTTCCCTCAGCCGCTCCTCATAAGACTTGTCCTCCAGACCCCTCACCAGCCTCATTGCCCTTCTCTGGACATGCTCCAGCACCTCGATGTCCTTCTTGTAGTGAGGGGCCCAAAACGGAACACAGTATTCGAGGTGCGGCCTCACCAGTGCCGAGTACAGGGGCACGATCACTTCCCTACTCCTGCTGGCCACACTATTTCTGATACAGGCCAGGATGCCATTGGCCTTCTTGGCCACCTGGGCACACTGCTGGCTCACCTTTCTCCTAGTCCTGCTGGCAACCTTATCATTAAATCTAATTTCCTTCAGACATTATGGAGTAATGAATACAACCTCACACTTTCTTTAATCTCCAGTGGAAGTCACCTGGGCTTAGGGGAGAAGGAAGGAAGAAATAAAAAAAAGTGCAGAATTTCAGTGCACAGCTTTCTGTGATGACTGAATTAAGCTGGCTCAGTCACCTTTGGACCCTCCCCCAAAATCAATTATTTATGTGCTAAAAATGGGAGAAAGCTAACTGTAGGTTCTGCTACCACTGCTCACTTCAGTGCATAATTAGGCAACCACTGCAGTTAGAGTTAGCTGTTCTCAAATCAGTGACCTCATTGGTGAGCTTTTCCCCTTCTGACAGTTCAAGGCAGGGGAGTGTTTTCTACAGCACATGCTCAAGATATCCTGTAAACTTCAGGGTTTTAGTAAAAAAAAAAAAAACAAACCACACCCTCTTTGCATCCTATCCCAGTACAGGCAGTGACATCATTCAGCAGAGACCTCAAAATGCTGCTTAACTGTGGTTCACTTCAGATAAAGATGCCCTTAAAGTCTAACCTTGAAAAAGCTTGAAGGCATCTGGACCAATATACCTACTCAGAAAGCTGATGAGTATCCTTCTAACTGAACTAAAATCCACTAGGTTACATCCGAGTTGCATTTGCTTTCCAAGAAGAGCCTTTTTCACTGCTGAGCTCTATCTTCAAGCACTGCTGTAGGATACCATCCCTGACCAGCCACCTCCAAACAGCAGCTTTTACTGAAGAGCCACAGTGCTCTGCGAGACCTGTATCACCGCCCTCATCTCCTGAAGCATGTCATGCTGACGAGGCTGCTGAGATGGGCAAGGAGAAATAGGTCTAGGGAAAACCATGACTTCCAGGAAAGGTAACAGCCTCTCCCCATGGAGCCCTGTGCCCCCTGAACCACTGAGGCAGGAGCTTAACGTGCTGCCATCTTTGGGAGGTGGCAAGAGGAAAAGGAAGCAGCCCAATTTCAGGCTAGCAGCCCCATTTGGACAAACAGACAGGCTGTCTTCAAAGGTTCATGAGGAATGGAGGCTGTGTGTCGGGAAGGTACAACAGAAATATATGTCATCGGCTTGAAAATGAAACAAGAAGCCCTACAATACAATAGGCAAGCACCAGTTACCAAGTGCACAGATTATCAAGTAACTGGGGGCAAGGTCAGTCATTCAGGTACAAGAGCCCCAAAGAACATGCGTGGGTACTATTTACCCTTTAATATAGTCAGAAAAATTTCTTTCACCTGACACAGGGTGTGAATACTTGTACACACATAAGATAAATACCTATATGTTGGCCTGCTCAGCCACTCACTGCTTTTACAAGATAGCCTTAATCGCATGTTGTTGAGCCATAAGGGTGAAAAAAACCCAAAACCCCAAAACCAAAACACCCATACACTGATAAGATTTTTAGTACCTCTCTTCTCCTCCTAAGCCTCACTTTTCTCATGCTCAGCAAAGCAGTTTTGCTTTTCCTTTGGAAGACCGGAGATGCAGACACTCACCGTCCCTTGTCAGGTTCATGCCACCGAACACCAAAGGCCCAATGAACTGAGCTTTGATGTCTCCCTCCAGGTAGACAAATATCGTAGGCAGGTTCTTATCGGGGTAGTTGGGAATGCAGGTGGTAGAGATAGCTTTGATGAATTTCACATCTCTGAACTTTCTTGCAAGGCCGCTCATATGTTGATTTATTAAGGCACAGAGTGGAATTCTGCGAAGAACAGCAACAGACACACATAAGGAAAAAATAAAAGACAAATTAGACAGTAATCTGCTCCAGAAGAAAGGTCAGAAATATCAGCTCAGCGAGTAGCATTTATGGAAAGACAAATGTACCAGAAGCAACTTCTGAATACTTTTGTTATCCAGTATTCCAGCATTCAAAGGAAAATCAGCATCCTGGAGGTTTTGGTGGGTTTTCTGTTTTAAGATATTAGCAATACAACCTTCTCCTCTATCATACAGAGGAACTGGTTTATGAAGATACTCAGAAATTGCATAAGCAAGGGCAAAATAGAGAGAAAAGCAGCTCCTGGAAGAAAGTATGCAAATGACAACAATCACCTGTGAGGCAACTAGAGCCAATGAACAAAATCAAGTATTTCTAACCCTTTCCAGAAAATTCTAGCAACTTATCAGACCTTTTTGACAAGTTTTTCCATCATGCTGACAGGACTGAAAGCCTTGTTCACTCCATTTTTACGCCTCTAGAAACCAGGCCAAGAGACACACAGTGATCCTTCTAATGCACAGCCCCTCGCACTTTATCCAGAATAATTTCCAAAGCTTGGATATTTCAGTGGCAGCAGCTACCTCTATGGTAGCTGTATGGTACAAGCCACACTGTGCTGTATAGACGTATAAAAAGCCACTTCATGGTAACATCGTTTTAGAACAGTCTTGAGTCAACAGTAATGAAATTACTAATTCATCTTTTTATTTCTTAGAACTCCAGAATCAGTTCCTTAATTTCCACGATAACTATACATTTGTCTGGAGTATTTTCAGCTATTGACAGTGAAAGGTTTAAAGGTTAAAAACAAATTCTTACCCTTGTTTGTAGAGATGCAGGACTACCCATATACCTTTTCCAGCTTTCGTAACCTCTTGAACGTAATCTTTTCCCGAAATCTCCAAAACTTCTCCAAATATATTCTTCATTTGAGCTGCTTTCATTTCCGCTAGCCTTTGCTGCCTGAACAGCAAGGAATGGGAAAGACATCTTGAGAATAGTTGCATTTTTGACAGAACACGTAAAGGAGCTGGTTGAAACCTAGACTTCAGAGGCATATTACAAGCTTCTTCAAACCCCAGAGCAACAAAAGCAAGTTGACATAGTCAATAGATTCTCTTATATTTGCATCACAAGTTAAAACCACCAACACGCAAGTACAACTATGTTTCATTAATTTTCTTTTTCCTCATTTCTGCCCTCAGCAGACATTTCTTCTGCAGATATTACATTACCAAGCTACATGGCAAAAACCACGAGAGATGATAGAGATAAAGAGATAATGGAAAACCAATGCTGTAATTATGTCAATCTGCAGCACCTTAATCTCATTCATGCAAAAATTGAGAAACCTTGGAGGTGATTTTCAAAGCTGTCAGAATCCCCAGCCACGCACTCAGCAGGTGCACGTTATCTCTGCAAAACTAGGCTGTAGATAAAGGACACTGAATTTAAACCCAGTTATCCTATTAAAGACACTTAGAAGCTCTACAAGAGACCAGAAACACAACCCACTTTTTCTATCATCAGGCCTAACAACATCCTTCCTCTCTTCAACAATATCTAACAGCATATAAAAAGAAAAAACCTCCAATTTTCATTAAAGCCAAATTCTGCATGCTGCTCTGACCTGTACATTTCAATAGCTTTCTCGTCTTCCTCATTAAATTCATCTTCATTCTCTTCTAGCTCTTCCAGAGTCATGTCCTCGTAAGTTTTCACTAGAATGGAAGAAACATCAAACCAGCAAAAACCTCATTCCAGGATTAAAACTCATCAGCTTTTATCAGTCCAACAGAATTTATTTACTTTAAGGACGGATTAACTATGGGAAATAGGGCTTTTTTGAAGTATTATTGTTACTGGATTTTTAGAAAGTATTATGCACTTTAGACATATAGATGGAAAGACAGTGATGTAAAGGACCCTGAGCTGAAGGCTGCCTTGACTAGCGCACGAGTACCTGCACTAGCTTTCAAGTTCAGTGGCTGCAGCAAAGATGTACCTAACACACACACAACATGGCAGGGATGCCTGAACAACGGAGGGAGGAAGCATGCAACAGGTAACGTCCTGAGACAGTTTTACTTGCACATTCACATGGCAGGCTCCCTTCGCACTGTCCTTATTTCAGTTTTCAAACATTTACCTCTCTAAAAATATGGAGCTGACATCAAGAACAAAGCTTTCCTGTGCTGGAAGAATCCACGTGTTCAGGAACATATTTGTTTGATACTGTTAACAGATGATCACCCTACACGAGAAGAAGCTTTGGTATCCCTTACAGACTTGGAAAAGGACACATTGCTTTACAGGCGTATAAATATTACTGCTGGCCGTTTCTTTGTACAAGCTTCCCCCAGGAGCCATTCCAAGACTTGTCCTGCTGCCGCTGCCCGAGTTGGCTAGTCACTCACCAAGAGACTTCTGAAGGATGGCAAGCTGCTCCTCTTCCTTTGCACGCTCCTGTTCCTCCAGGTTTTCCTTTGGAGGAAGGATACCTTTCTTGCGCAGGATGTCATTCCACTCCGTGTCTTTATTTGGGTCCTAGAACAGAACACAAAACAGATGACGTGCATTCAAGGTGAACTTTACCACTTCCAGAACTTAACACAGGCAAGTTTTTCAAGAGACACAGCACATTACTAAACTGGTAACTGTCTGGACGGTGCCAGAAAGTCACAGTGTGCACCCTCCTGATGCTGAGGCTTCTTTGCAGCCCCAGACCAGTACCCCGAAGAGTGACTTTACTTTATTCCATCCCGCTCACAGCACGTACAGGAGGTCTTGGTAGGGTACAAAAGTTTGAAGCATTGTAACCATCGTTGCAGCTCTCTCAAGGTGAAAGGAAAAGGGAGGAAATCAGACGGGTGACAGGGAAGCACGCTGGCCACAGTGCTCACGTACAGAGCCTCAGCAGAACAACAGGCCACCAAATCAGTGGTCATTGCATCGGGAAGCACTGGTGAGAAGACACACAGGCACCAGCCTTGCAGACCTAACTCTGGATATATGGGAAGTCTCCTTGGTAGATTCAAGTCAGCGTGACTACACAAGGGCTTAGAGAGAAGCAAGCACAGTCTCTGCCAGACAAGCCCATTGCTAGGGAATCAGATCTAAATCTATGCCTAGACTGTTCCTGAAAGTCAAAAAGAGACTTCACTGTGAAATAGTTGCAATAATCCTGCAAAACAAGGCCAATAGGCACCCATGTATTGTTGAGAAGCTCAGTAGAAGTTCTTCCAAGTTAGATAGCACTTTTATTTTTTTAAATACATGAAAATTCAGTGATAAGCACTCACAGGCTGATTTTGGTTCCTTACTGTCTTGACCTAAGTTTCAAGACTTTCACTCTGGAAACTGAATACAACACCTACTGCTTTGCTACAGCTTGTATCGATATAGCTTACACTAGATCTGTTCAAGACTGTATCTCTTCTCTAAACCAAAACACAGTACTTCTGGACTACCGGGAGGGAAGGGGGGGGAATAAGGAAAGAAAATAAAGAGGCACAGCAAATAGCACACCAGATTACTTTTTTTTTGTCTCTGACTGTGGTCATTTTTCCCTCGACACAGCATTTCACAGCGTTTACTGTCGTTTATCAACATACCGATGAAGTGCCTAAAACACCCACCAGCCCATCTGCTTACTACAGTAGCGAAATAAATATCGTACTTGAAAAAAAAAAACCTAACAAACCACCAAAAAACCAAGCCATGGAGCTCCGTAACAAGACCGCCACATGACAGACACCTCCGCCCCC
>NW_008795029.1:8130138-8148225 GCF_000699145.1 Aptenodytes forsteri
CCGGAGCGCTCCAGCTGGATGAGTTCACGGGTTTCGACTCTTGCCGTGGGTTTTTTTCTTCTCCCTTACCGTCAGCGTTCCCCATAACCGCCTCAGTGCCAGTTTTTAAAAGGTCCGGGTCCCCCCCGCTGCATCTGCACGGGTCCGGCCCCTGCTCCCAACGGGGATGCCGCTTCATTTCCCGGGCAGGGAGCCCCGGGATGCACACCATGAATAGCAGCGTGATTTAGAAACTGTCTGGCCTCCCCCCTGCCAGGGGTTTCGCTGCTCCCCGTCCCCCGTCTGCAGGCAGAAAGGTGTGGGTGCCTCACGGAGCAGCCCGGGGCTGACGGGCAGCAGTCCCTCCTGCGAGCAGCTGTGGTGGGTGCCAACTCGTCCCCGGGCCTGCAAGCACCCGTCCCTGCGTGCCACCCCACAAGTGCTTCTGGAGGGGTTTCATACAAAGGTTGTTCACGTAAGCCATGAGTCTGCACGACCTCAGCGGGGCTCTGTGTGAGCTGCTGCCCTGCCCGAAGCCCATCTCGGCACGGCTTTAACCCAAGTACCGTTCATCTGGAGAGATGCCCCTACCCTCTCCTCATACCCCTCAAACCAACATCAGCTCGGAAACGATGCAGGGTGTAAGTCATGGAGGGCAGAGGAATTCCTGCCTGACTTCCAGGTGGCACAGCCCCGCAGCCGGCACAACCTAAGAAACCTTTCCTCATCCCCACGCTATATCCTCACCATCGGAGCTCAGCCAGGTTTGCAATGGAGCTCTGCTCTTGCCTTGCCCCTTTTATCATTGTTTCAGCAGCACAGCGAGGGATACAAAATCATATCCTGTGAAAGTAGCCTGCTAAACGCACCCTGGAAAAGACTTACACAGTGGAGAGCAAAACAAAGAATTTGATATCAGATTGAAAAACATGTAACACATTCTGTAACTCTTGTTTCAGAAGTTAAAAAAAACCCAGGGAGCTACTTCCTAGCACCTTGCAGCACTCCTTTCTCACCTGTGAAGCAATCAGGCAGGAAGAGAAAGTGCATTTTCTGTGGGTCAGCCCTGCTGAAATGAGTTCACGGGCACCCCTGCGATGTGGTGGCGGAGCTGTGAGCCCTCCTGCCCAGCCCTGGGTGGCTTGTCCTTGTTGGACACCGAGGCTCCGTAGGGCACGCAGGGGAAGCAGCGTGGCCATGACATGTGGGATCCCAACCAGGCAGGGTGCTGACCTGGGCACGGCCTCAGCTCCTTGTGCTCGCCAGCCAGCCTAAATGCTGAATGCTGTAAACCCGAATGCATAAACCAAACTGGGCACCATCATAGAAACACCCCAAATAAATTGTCAGCCATAGGGAACGCTTCCCTAGTAGCATCCAAATACAGTTGGTGAGTTTTGGGACTCTCCTCTGCCTTAGTTTTTCTCTGTAACTCTTCCCTTTCCTCTTTATTGAGTCTCTTTTTGTCTGTTTGTATTTCATATCCTGCTTTATTTCTCCACTGGCTTCTCTCCTCATTTTTCTTTCCCTGTTCTGTAAAAAAAAAAAAAATACAAACTATATTATCTATTTGTATCAGACATAATTACCAGTATTCCAAATATTGTTAGGATTAGGCCATAGCCAATTAGCAGTACAAGATGTTTTTTATTTTATTTATTTTTATCTTTTATTTTATATCTGAATCTGTCTTAAAGCACTACTCACCAAACACTGAGGAGTGTGTCGAGTATGGTGACCCCAATCCATTTGGGATCAACACCCCATTCCCTAAAAATGGGCACCTCTACCCTTGCAAAGAATTGAGCAGACTTTGCGCTTTCTTCTCAAAGACACGCAGCAAAGGAGAAGGGGGAATAGGCCCGCTCCCACCGATGGTCAAGCACACTCACCCAGAAAGGGGGAGCCCAGCTCTGAGTCCCCAGAAAAACACCCCCACACAACCTGCCAGCAGGCCTTAAGAGTGTGTTTGTTCTGGGCATGCGGAGAAATAGCTGTATCTCCGCTCCACCAAGGGCCTGAAATGGAAATTCAGAAGCCCTGTTATAACACGTTACAACATCACGGACATCCCGTTAACACCCATGTATCCTGAAGCGTGCTGGGGCACTTACCCTGTGCTAAGGCTGGTTTACTGAAGGGAAGGCACCTTTTCTGCCTCTGAGCTAAAAGAAATGGATAGCTGCACTTTGAGGGGACATCAGCCCTTATGGTGAGTATTTGGACGCGCGGAGGGTGCCCCATACCCGTCTCCCAGGGCCCTGAGGTGGAGGAAGACTCAGGCTTACCCAGCTTGGACTAAACACTCATCCTCGTGGGAAAAGTGGCTGTGTGAGTGATAGATGGAGCCACAGATATAGATGATGCGTGAACT
Organism: Aptenodytes forsteri; assembly: GCF_000699145.1. Taxonomy (NCBI): domain Eukaryota; kingdom Metazoa; phylum Chordata; class Aves; order Sphenisciformes; family Spheniscidae; genus Aptenodytes; species Aptenodytes forsteri. The sequence goes on from NW_008795029.1 coordinate 8,132,492, forward strand.
TTAAATCAGAAAGTAAAGGGCTACGGAGCCTTCCGGCAGGGCAGCATGTGAGCTGACATTTTTGGGATCACAATTTTGGAGTCTTCTGCAGGCACTCCAAAGTCTTTTGGCTTTGACCCACAGTTAGTACCCAGCATGCAGAACCGAAGGCTTAGCTGCCGGTGCCAGTTTTGCTGTATGAATGTTTTGTTAGACCCTGGGCTTTCAGGAGGCCCTGCTGGTTTAATAGTCACCTTCTGCAGCTGAAATACCATTCACACCCATGGCTCTTGCATGTTGCTGATTGGAACCTATTTTGAACACCAGAAAACAAACACAGAAAGAGCATGAGCAGAGAGTGCACTCATTTTTTAAAAGGTGCTCGAAAATATTGATTTGCATTAGGTGAGATTTTTGCCCAGGTGAACTGAGAGGAACTAGCCAAGGACGCTTGGCACCAGAACCCCTCTGTTCCCACAGTAAACCCTGAGCCCCATCTGGGGCAGACAGTAACCAGAAGAGGGGGCAGAAGCCCAAATCTTAGGAGCAGCTCCATCACATCACTTGGTGGGGCTCAGACACAATGTGAACGAAGCATAACTCTCTCTGCCCAGGACACGCATAAAGCAATACACAGTTTCCCCCCTCCCACCCAACTAAAAATACATCGTATTTATAAAGCACGTTTCCCTTATGTACTTTTTTAGCAAGCTTCAGCAGGAAAGAGAGGACTGTTTTTACACATGGTGTACAGACAGAAATACTCCAGCCAGTGGGTGAGAGCTAGCGGCGTCACAGTGAGACTGAAATATAGCTGTGGCTCAGCCCTTGGAGACAGCCTGGCTTCTCTCCACGCCCCCAAGAATTTCCTTCTGAGCATCTATAACGTATTTCTTCCTTTTCCCCCAAATCAGGGGTTAGGAGGAAGATGAACCACATGTGGGAATGACTCATTAATTGTCCAGGTGACCCACCTGGATGAGGAGAAAAAGTTGCTAATAAAAGGTTCTGCCCCAGGGGTAGGGGAAATGATGTTATGTGGCTTATTTGCCTTTGAGTACAGGCTGTAGCAAAGCACAGAGTAGACCAAAATAAGAATTTTTGAAGGTAATGGGATATATTTTTCATTTATAATACATAATGAAAGATTTGGGGTTATTGTGGACTTTATGTTCTTTTGTAAGTTAGCTGCATTTGTAGCACAGTATGTTTGTAATGTGAGTAATCAGAATATGAAAATTATTGTCTGATAATAGGGATAAGGAGTTATGGCTTGGTTTGCTTGGATTTTATTATGGGCTGGGATTTTTTTGTTCCTCCCTCCTAAATATTATTCTGATTTTTCTTAAATATTTAAATCTCTCTATAAAAACTACACAAAAGACCCACATGTTAATCTAGTGATGGATGTTCTTGTATATTGCAAACAGCTGTGCTGGAAGCTAACTGTCCTATTTACTCATAGATTAGAAATGCTATTTAAATGAGTATTTTTGCCACTGCAATTGTAAGAGTACTCTAACTGGACTGAATTTCCTTAATCTTGAGTAAATAGATAGTAATTTCTATTCTTCAGCCTGCACTGTGCTGTCTAAGTCAATTCTTCCTTTTCCTGGTGCAGAACACCTCCAGTACTCTCATAGCAGCCAGAGAATATCCCTTGAGGAATTAATTTAGAACTTCGTATGAAATCCTCTTGGAGTATTTTGGGTGTAAGATGCTGTGGGCCACTGGAATTTTTCAATTGTTAGATTTAAAATGAAAGAAAGATCTAACTTGATAATGGAAGAAATTAGAATACAGATTCCTCTTGGAAGAAGAGGCAGGCTTGGCCTCAAGTTAGCTTTGAGGTAACGGTTATGGTGCTTAAGAAAAATCTCATTAGAGAAGACCCGCTGTGCCTCAATCCCAAATACTCGCCAAGTAGCAGGGAAAAGCCTCTTTTATTTTGAGCTCTTCATATCTACTTCACTAAGTCTTTCTTGACAGGTTGTCAGACCACCCTGGTTTTACAATGAGATCTCTCACCTGAAAGGTAGGCTGTAAAAGGGTAGTAGTAGTTAAAATCTTGGCTCTACTATTAATGAACTGTGGTGTGTGGCTCGCTCTTTCCTCAAGAAAAGAACAAGCTTTCTTCTTGATGTGGAAAGGCAGAAAGCATAACTCACCTTGCTGTTGTTTCCTCTTGCTATCAGTTAGCTGTAGCCCAAGCCCCCGGGTAGTTTGAAGATCTCCAACCCTTTGTGTCTCCTCACCCGTCAGAATGTCTGTACGTGGAAAGAAACACGCAGTGGCTGGCAAAACTGGAGCTGCACCGAAGAAAACCAAATCAGCTCAGGCTGGTCTGCAGTTCCCCGTGGGTCGTGTCTACAGGCTCCTTAAAAGAGGGAATTACGCTGACAGGATCGGTCCTGGCGCTGCCATCTACCTGGCTGCAGTGCTGGAGTACCTGAGCGCAGAGATCCTGGAGCTGGCAGGGAACGCTGCACATGAAAACAAGAAAGCCAGGATCCTGCCCAGGCACATCCAGCTGGCCGTGAGAAATGATGATGAGCTGAACAAGCTCCTCTCCTGTGTGACCATTGCTCAAGGAGGGGTTTTGCCAAATATCCTTTCCCAGCTCCTTCCCAAGAAAACTGTCAGAGATGCTGCTCCTTCTCAGGAACAAGGTGGCAGCCGGTGAAACTTGCTTTTCCTGGTCTGGTCTGTGCACTTACAGATGATGGGACTTGGTAGCACTAATTTGTATGTGTTTTGCTTCTTTGTCAAGTGTTTTTCCTGCTAATTTTAATGCATTTTTAAACCTTGTAATAAAGTTCCTAGAATGCAACACTGTTCTCCTTTCTTTTCCTCAGGTCCCCTTCTGGGGATGGAGGAACACAGAAAATGTCAAAGTCTAGCATAACACCCAAATAACTTTTTTAAAAGTCAAGTACGTCTGCTTTTGAAAACATGTTACAAGTAACTGTTGCGGAGCAGGCAGAGGAGTCAAGACGCACTGCCATTCAGGTTCATGTGAACTTTTCCTCCATTGCAGATCCATAGTGCAATTAGTTCAGTGCTTCAGAGGTTGTTTAACTCTGCTTTAGAAGTTAGTAACCCTGTGCTTTAAAGTCTTATTGCTTGTAAAGTTGTAATGAACAACTACCTGTCTTTAGACAGCTCCAACATGACTAAACCTCTAGCCCCTCCATCTTGTCATAATAACCATAGGTAGCTTATTTAAAACCTGGTGCAATATTTGTGCTGTTGGTAGAGGTGACTGTCTTGCTTCTGTCTATCAGTGCAGAAAAACAAAAGTCTCCATATCCAAACAATCCCCAGGCCTTTGCTGACCAAGTCATTGAAGGTCTTCCCCCAGGAAAGTGCCCACGGTTTCTCTGTTCATAGTGGGTGCTGAGGCTTGCTCTTGAACGGGAAACCAGGGATCTGCTGCAGCTGCATTAGGATCAGTCTGCCCCCAAGGCAGTATCTCACAAACTTCACAGCATCTCACACAGAGAAGAGCTGGTTAGGACCAGCTTCCTAAACTGTAGCCGGAGCATGAACTTTTTATTTGAAAAAGCAAGGAGGGGTTTTGCCAAATATCCTTTCCCAGCTCCTTCCCAAGAAAACTGTCAGAGATGCTGCTCCTTCTCAGGAACAAGGTGGCAGCCGGTGAAACTTGCTTTTCCTGGTCTGGTCTGTGCACTTACAGATGATGGGACTTGGTAGCACTAATTTGTATGTGTTTTGCTTCTTTGTCAAGTGTTTTTCCTGCTAATTTTAATGCATTTTTAAACCTTGTAATAAAGTTCCTAGAATGCAACACTGTTCTCCTTTCTTTTCCTCAGGTCCCCTTCTGGGGATGGAGGAACACAGAAAATGTCAAAGTCTAGCATAACACCCAAATAACTTTTTTAAAAGTCAAGTACGTCTGCTTTTGAAAACATGTTACAAGTAACTGTTGCGGAGCAGGCAGAGGAGTCAAGACGCACTGCCATTCAGGTTCATGTGAACTTTTCCTCCATTGCAGATCCATAGTGCAATTAGTTCAGTGCTTCAGAGGTTGTTTAACTCTGCTTTAGAAGTTAGTAACCCTGTGCTTTAAAGTCTTATTGCTTGTAAAGTTGTAATGAACAACTACCTGTCTTTAGACAGCTCCAACATGACTAAACCTCTAGCCCCTCCATCTTGTCATAATAACCATAGGTAGCTTATTTAAAACCTGGTGCAATATTTGTGCTGTTGGTAGAGGTGACTGTCTTGCTTCTGTCTATCAGTGCAGAAAAACAAAAGTCTCCATATCCAAACAATCCCCAGGCCTTTGCTGACCAAGTCATTGAAGGTCTTCCCCCAGGAAAGTGCCCACGGTTTCTCTGTTCATAGTGGGTGCTGAGGCTTGCTCTTGAACGGGAAACCAGGGATCTGCTGCAGCTGCATTAGGATCAGTCTGCCCCCAAGGCAGTATCTCACAAACTTCACAGCATCTCACACAGAGAAGAGCTGGTTAGGACCAGCTTCCTAAACTGTAGCCGGAGCATGAACTTTTTATTTGAAAAAGATCTGCCTGTCCTGTTGAGTTTGACCTAGCTCCTTTGCCCCCTCAAGGCACGAGAGTGTCAGAGCCTGCTGGCCAGGTTTTACGATGCTGACAGACGTCAGAGCTGTATGCAGCTGAGTTAATGACTCACTCCAAACTGTGCTTACACAGAAATGGGAAGAGAGGATACCTGACTGTCATGGTTTAACCCCAGCCGGCAACTAAGCATCACCCAGCTGCTCACTCGCTCCCCCCGATGGGATGGGGGAGAGAATCAGAAGGGTAAAAGTGAGAAAACTCGTGGGTTGAGGTAAAGACAGTTTAACAGGTAAAGCAAAAGCCGTGCACACAAGCAAAGCAAAACAAGGAATTCATTCACTGCTTCCCATCGGCAGGCAGGTGTTCAGCCATCTCCAGGACAGCAGGGCTCCATCATGCATAACGGTGACTTGGGAAGACAAACGCCATCACTCTGAATGTCCCTCCCTTTCTTCTTCTTCCCCCAGCTTTATATGCTGAGCACAATGTCATATGGTGTGGGATATCCCTTTGGTCAGTTGGGGTCAGCTGTCCCGGCTGTGTCCCCTCCCAACTTCTTGTGCAGCCCCAGCCTACTCGCTGGTGGGGTGGGGTGAGAAGCAGAAAAGGCCTTGACTCTGTGCAAGCACTGCTCAGCAGTAACTAAAACATCCCTGTGTTATCAACACTGTTTCCAGCACAAATCCAAAACACAGCCCCATACTAGCTGCTCTGAAGAAAATTAACTCTACCCCAGCCAAAACCAGCACACTGACTGAGCAGACACTGTGATTTCAGGGTGGTAGGCAGCTGGAACAGTCATTGTATGCCGCCTGGTTTTCAAGAGCAATTTGATGAGATCTTGGCTGGCCTGCAGTTAACCCAGTGAAGTGAGAGAAAGTGGAGGATGCTGTCACAATGAGAAGTAAAAATGTCTGAGAGTAGATCTTAAGCTTTGTGCATGTAGTAAAGGTGTGCTATATGTAACTAGCCTTGTGCTGAGTGTTTACACCTGTAAATGGAAAAAAAAAAAGCTTTAAAGGAGGTACATGAGAAATGAACACATGAAACTCAGTTTCCTCCATTTGACCATGGCAAGGGAAAGCAGGCTTGGGAATTATTTATTTGGATCAAGCAAAAATCTAAAGCAAGGTACTAATTTTGTGCAGTTTCAAGCATGGTGCTTACAGCACCCTTTGCTAATCTGGAGATCTAGGTGTCAGTCATCATGCTGCTGCTGGATGCAAGCTGCTCCTGTGAGCCTGCTCTGCACCACACCAAACAGACCTTGCAAGGCACGACCAGTGCTCAAGCAGCTTCTAGAAATGCCTTCACCTGCCATTTTCTGTATGATAAAAGACACTGAGGGAGCTGTGTGGCCCTACCTGTACTTACACCCAAAGATAGAGTTTGTGGTGAAGTACTGGTCCAATTCAAAAGTCAATTTTTTAAGTATTTCTTTGATCAAGAAAAACCTTGTTTGCTTTCTTCCAGCCAATAGTTCAACCCATCTGTAAATTAACCAGATAGCATAGTGATCTGAAAACTGACCCCTCTGGCTTCGCAGTAACAGGGTAGATGTCTCCTAACCCAGCTGCTCAGCAAAAGTTTCTGTTGAGCCAGGGCTCAGCTTTCCAGCACTCATGCATTGAAGAAAAAAATTATTCAGTTGCCACCACACCCTTGACCCTAAAAAGGGCATATTATGCCTTGTAGACAGCTACGCATGACTTCGGAAAAAAACTGGACTGTGTGGCAGATAGGGACAAGTGCTAGAAGAGAGAGAAACCAATGTCAGAGGTCCTGAGCTTTCCCAGGCTCTGCAGCGTGGTCACAAAGCAGCTTGGCCACTGCTGGCAACACAAAGAACAGCGGTACAGGTTGCCGGGTTTAATTCCTGATGACTGCAGAAAGGTGAGGTGTGCCCCCTTCCAGCTGTAATAAATTAGCTGCTGATCAGAGATACTGCAGTTCTCTGAGGCAGTAAATATTAGGCTTCTTTCCAGAGGAGATCAGCTAACAAGGTGCCAAGCAGCTCTACAAGGAGTAGCGACAAATTCTCATGCTCTCAGGGACTGTACTGAGTTGCTTGTGTGTTGGGACCTTGATAGTTTTTTATTTTGAGTGGATGAATCATTGCTCACCCAGGTGGCATTAAATGATGCAAGAGCTGGTAATGATATGGCTACCGCTGTGGAGTTTAAAAGGGGGCAGCTCTTGCCAGAGGTTGTGGTTTGGGAGACTTGTGTACTGGTTTTGTTGGAAAAGAGGCTAAGTTAATAACTTTTTCAGGTAAGAGTTTGTTCTCAAGAAATAACAGCATGCTTTCTTTGTGTTAGATAAGCTCCTGAGTGAAATAATGGTTTTGTAAGTTCTGTGTTTGGTATAAGGTTGCTTAAGGGGGCTTTTAGGTTTTTTAATTTATTTACTTGTGTAGGCTATTTTTAAAAGCTTATCTTTCTAAGGCCCACAAAAATCTCCTAAAAGAACTTTTTATTGTATTTTTAAACACTTCAATCTGATATCTGATTTAGTTCCTCCCCGCATCTGAGTAGAGCTTCTCATTACTTAAAAACAACTAATGATTAAAACTTGAGAATAATTCTATATACAAGAGCAGAATTTTCCTGTGTTTGTTTTCCAGTTGCTTTGTGTTATGCATTGAAGAGTAATTGGTACTATACAGTACCAGAGACTTTATGTCAATAATAAGTGATGGGGCTTGTTAGAATGGATGCAGTACCATATAAGAAGATGGTACTTGTGCATTTGTAGTAGCCTGACGCACAGTGCGCTGAGCAGAGCAATTTCAGTGCCTGATGTAAAACAAAGCTTCTCTTCTTCCCGTAAGTCTTGTTCCTGATTGTGGCCTGTTATCTTGCAGCAATAGGTCCCCTCACCTCTGGAAGACAAGATCCATTTGAAGTGGTTTCCAGTAGATGAAGTTCTTTCCTGTTGTTGTTACTTCAGACAAAGATATGAATTTCTAGCTCTGGCTCTCACAAGGTCATCATTGCAGAAACTGCTTAGGTTCTTAACAGGGGTAAGTTTTTGAAGCTTCACTGCAGGGTTTCTGAACACTTCTAAGTATCTTGAAGCCTAGTTTGCTTAACCTTTCTCCTTAACAGCAGACTTCCTTTGATACTGGGTCAGAAGACCTTGTGCCTAAGTTCTAACTTACTCTCTTGAAAAGTTTTGGAAGTCTAGCAGATGGCTGACCTGCTGCTCTGACTGAGCTTGTAGATGCCTCTTGGCTGGAAACTTGTCAGATTTGCCTAAAGCAGCAGCCTGACCCATCTGCTCCTTCAGACAAAAGTATGAACAACTAAAAAACTTTCTGAGAGGGGAAAACTGACTTGTAAGGGAATTAAGCAGTGAAATGAGGAAGAAAGGACTTAAATGCTCAGTTTCTGTGACTGTTTGTTTTGGGTTTTTAATTCTTTCTCTTTTTATAATAGATTGATGTTAGGATGTCTGAATGTGGGAAGAAAACCACAAAGCTCCCCCTTTGTGCCAAAGAAAACCAAATCAGCTCAGGCTGGTCTGCAGTTCCCCGTGGGTCATGTCTACAGGCCCCTTAAAAGAGGGAACTACGCTGACAGGATCGGTCCTGGCGCTGCCATCTACCTGGCTGCAGTGCTGGAGTACCTGAGCGCAGAGATCCTGGAGCTGGCAGGGAACGCTGCACATGAAAACAAGAAAGCCAGGATCCTGCCCAGGCACATCCAGCTGGCCGTGAGAAATGATGATGAGCTGAACAAGCTCCTCTCCTGTGTGACCATTGCTTGAGGAGGGGTGTTACCTAATGTTCTTCCCGAACTACTTCTTAAGAAGACCATCTTGCTTAAACTGGCCCACAAATATGTCCAGTCACAGGAGTTCTAGCTGCCACCCAGGCTCCTGACCTTGTGATGTTGTTAACACTGGCTTTCTCAACAGCTCAGAGTTTTTCATGCTGGTTGGCATTTTTGGTCTAAATTTGTGTGTGTCTACCTGTGCACATGTCTGAAAAGCTGCTAAAGACGGGGTTGCTAAGTTAGGTTTCCCTAGCTATGTCCTTCAAAAGAAAAAAGTCAACAGCCTACTTCTATGAATAAATAAGTGCAAAGGACTCATGTCCATCTTATTCCCTTCTATAAAAATATTTGTTGCACCAAACAGAAGATTTTCTTTGGAAGTGCAGTTATCTAAGGAAACCTGCTCTATGGCCTTTAAAGCTTGTGTCTCCATGTGCATGGCTGGGATCTCCTTATACAGTATGTGTAGAAGTCTGCTTCATCTGACCACTTCAGACCTCACAATGGGCACAGTTAACTATTCAGGGTAGATAGATGCACCTGAGAAACTTAAACTGGACTGCCTTATAATGATGGTAAAGTTAAATTATCTTCTTTAACATTTGGATATGGAGGTAGGGCTGTGCTGTAACTTCAGAGTGTCACTGCACACACCTTGGTCCAAAGATGGTGTTGGAATTGTCCTGAGTTTCTGCATTGATGGAGTGCAATCCAAGGAGTCTTCTACAGACCGTATATAAACCTTGTCAGTGCTTGAGCCTTAAAGATCTTCTAGAAGCTCTTCTTAAGAATGAATCCAAATATAATTTCTACCTCTCTGGTACTGAGAATCTCCTTAGCTGCTTTGAGGCTTGTTCCATTAGGATCCAGATCAAGGAAACCTGTGTTTAAAAGGTAATCCAGGAAGTAGCCTTTTCCAGGATCTTCCAAAACTCGTCTTCTACCTATGCAGCTTGAAAGGCTACTTAAGCGCTATTAGATTTGCGCTCTAGTTTGCAATGTTATGGTGGACACACACTAGTATTAATCTGTTTGCTGTGCTGCAGAAGATTTTGCTTAACAGCTTCACCATCAGGATGCCACTTAAGAGCTTTATTAAGTGTTTGAATTATTCTATTCATAACACAGAACAGGAAGGCCCTAGTGTCCACCAGTTTCAGACATATTAATCCAGCCAGGTAAAAAGGCTGTTTAGAGAACTGCCTCAAGACTGACCCTACCAGCCCGAGGTTTGGGAGCCTCTGTTTCCCATATTTGCCCCATAGTAATCCATATTATGCCGCTGCTTTCTCTAGTGTAACTCTCATCTCCCTGGTTTTCTGGTCTTGTGAGAACTGGGACCTTTTGAAGAATGGGTTGCAGAGAGTTCACCTCTTCGTATAAGCAGGCTAGGGGATTTAAACAAAGGGCAAGAAGCCAGGAATGAGGTATTGTGGGACTGCAGCCAGAGGACTTTCTGTATGTGAAACATCTAGCATGCGTGTAAGCTGCAAATACCTACTAGGGGCCATGCTATGAGAAGGCAAAGAGAAGACAGTGTTGGTATCAGGTCAGTCCCAGCATAACTGGCTGCTATGGGCACTGGAGAGAAGTGATTTATAGTGTGGATAGTAGACAAATGTTGTTTTGAGGGCAGCCATAAGATCAGCCATTGCTCTCTGTGTAAACATGGCCACTTTTGGCTGGACATCTAGAGGGTGAAATGGTGCCAAAGTGCTGACCTGCACCATAAACCAAACCCTCCAAGCTGCTGTCTTGGAAAGCAAAAGCAGCTCCTTAGGGGGCTGCTGCATGTTTTCCTACAGCAGTTTCAACAGCACTGACTGTATGAGCTGTGTTTGAAGAAAAACAGTCCCCTGTTTCCCTGTCAGGCTGATGGTTACGTTTCGTGCTGTGTTGGCTCAGAGGCTTGCTCCTGGCCTGTCTGAGCCACCCACAGTATGGGTGCCCTGCAGCAGCATGGGCTTGTGCAACTCCTGCCATGCTGCACTGCTTCCTCTGCTGTGCCAACACAGCTGCTTATGGCACCTGCTGCGAACCAGGCTGCTGCTGGGCTCATGTGTTTAAACCTTTTTTTTTTTTCCTTCTTTTTAAAAAGGAAAACTCACATCAAGCTACTTGTGTGTGCCTTTCACAGTGGTGCTGGCACAACTCAAGGGTTTGCATGGGGGCAGGAAGAAGAGACTGAGCGTGGGATGATGGCTGGAGCTGCTGAGGCAGAGATTGCCTCCACAGTGTGGGCTGTGACTCTGAAGCCCTGTGGGAATTTTGAAGGTCTCTGCCTGGAATGAAGCTGTATCGCACCAGGTACATGAGTTGAGATGACCCATGGAACAGGAGGTTTCAGCAAACCCCTGTGCCTATAGAAAAATTACCAAAAAAGGGAAAATTAATGGAGACCTTTCCCCATGTCTCAGCTCTTCTGCAGAGGAAGCAAATCTTGACCCTGGCTTGTTTAAGGGAATGACCCCCATCTTCAGGAGCTGTATGGCCTGTGCTGGGACAAGCTGGCCAAGAGGCGCTGCTGCTGCCCAGGGTACAGGGCTCAGCCTGAGACTCTGTCAGAGGGAAAGTAGCCATCGGGGTGGTGCTGGTTGGTCTCTCTGTCTTTGTTGCCAAATAACTAATTTAAATTAATATAAAAATTATATTAATATAAATTTTTATATTAAACTCATCTAGCTTTACCAGAAAGTTTATGTAGGTTTAAGCATGACTGCAGGGTGGCTGGCAAGCTCAAGGCATCCTGTTACTCTAGAAGCAGCAAGCTTGGGAAGATGTGGTCTGTCACGGCTGAGTGCCCAATAGGTGCTCTGGGGTCTGCAGCTCATGTCTGCTAAACTGCAAGGAGGGGAGAGGCATCACCCCCAACAGTGGCTCACCATCACGTTCTTGGGAAAACTCAACTGATAAGAACAAACTGGAGGAGTACTGGAATGGGGAGGGGGCATGGGGCACTGACAGGTCCAGGGAGAGCCACAGGGAAAGGGCATCCCTGGAGTACCCAGGGGTCCCAGAAGCTATCGTACAGCTCTGCTCTGTCTTTAGGAATTAGAGCTGACCTACAGACATACTGGTTCCTGAAATATGCCTTGCTGTGGCTCTCCTGGTCTCTGTGCTCACTACTACAGCTTTTCTGTTGCACTTCTAAATGTAGAACCACCAGTGCATTCATTCCTGCTTTTTTGTGAAGTCTCAAGACAATTGAAAAGATAATGCCCAATGTTAAGATATTAATTTTGGGGAACTCATTAATTCTCCCAATTCTGTTTCTCTCCTGCAGCTGTGAAGCCTATTTTGTCTTTCTTTTGAAGATACATATGCTTACGACATTATGCATGCTTTAATGGGGTACTTTTAATCTTTGATTAAAAAAAATCCATTGTCAGTTTAAATACACAATAAAACATATTCAGCCTTCTTGCATATCCTCAGCCCTGTTCATTACCAGGTTGTGCACTGCTCTACCCCAAATAAATGCCTTGATAATATGTGAAGCACATGGTTTGTGAAGGCTATCCTAGCGGCTGGGTCAGACTCTGCTCCTGTTTCCACCACCACTGCCAGCTTCACTTCTTTCTCAGTCTCTCTTCCTCAGCTCTCCTTGCTGTCCCAACTTACTTCCTTGTCTTCAGGGGGCAAATTGCTTATTAACTAGCTAATGTTCATTGACTATTTTGAGACTGTTGAGTGTTAGAACTACTGGAAATCATTGTTTTGTTTATACAAGCAGCTCATTAGCCTCCCAAACAAGGGGTTATATGAAGAGAGGGTGTGGGAGAGAACAGCACAACCATTTCCAGCATTGCAATGAAAAATGTATTCTTTCCAGCTTGCTCCAACTATCTGTGTGGCTTTCTTTGCAGTGCTGCGTGCAGCATCTGTGAGAATATTTTTGCCAGCAGTATTGTAGTGGGGTTTCTTAATCATTCTACCCAAAAAAAGACAAGTTCACTTAAACTCAGCTAGTAACCATTTTAACATTTATTATGCCTGCAATAACTTGGCAGCTGGGGAGAGGAGTTAGTCATGCTCTTAGAAATGTGTAACCAACGAACCAGCAAAATGTGCAAGCTGACCCTGCGTTCTCTCTGTGCTCTGATCTCCCTTGAAAGCAGGGAATGTGATCACTAGGCTGAGTTAGATTTTAAATGCATTTGTCAAAGTGGCAGACCCAGAAAGAGCATTCATTGCATAAACTTGCTAGCTGCATCCTTTGTCAGAGTGCAAGCTCTCTAACCTCTAAACCAAGGAAGGTGCACGCATGTTCTCAAACATCGCCTGGTCTGGGTGTACCTCTCTTCTTCCAAAGCACCGCAATTTAGATGTCTTTCTACGCGTGCCCCTGATCCAAGAGGTTTTTGTGAAGCTGCCTAAGGCTCAATTTGGCTGCTATACTTTCTTTCATACTTGCTGCTGTCAGCCCAAGGCGTTAGCAAGCTCTGTTGCTAACAGCCTGCCCTGGAGCTGTGTTATCCCAGCACCTTGCTTTGCACCACCTGTTGAATCTAGGGCTCTGAACTGCCACCAAGGACTCATGGTAAGTGAAGGTACCATGCAGAGGCAGCGCAGCAACAGAAAGAGGGAGCCTGACTCTGTTACTCAGTGGTTAGGTAAATCAACAAGGACGTTGACATTTCTTTTTTCCTTTATTTTTCAGCGTCTAGTCGAGGTGTGATCTCAGCCCATGAGTACACTTCCAGGTATCATGCCACGTAGCGATAAAAGGCAGTCAACAGGCCTACCTTGCATAATGCAGAACACAAGAGAAGTGCAAGTTAGTAACCTGAAAATAGCTGTTCTTCATCTAGGTCAGAGGAGAAACTTGGCTCTTTCTCCCTGTAGCATGCACTGAATCCAGGGCACTGGTTAAGCTGGAATTAATGACACAAAGGAGCAAACAGTGAGGGGCTGTGTCAAGCTGTCACAGCACTTGGCCGACTTTTTCTTTGGAAACTCAGATATAGCCGAGTCTTTCAGACATGCCCAGAAGACAGTGAAGATTGCTGCTTGAACTAGGAAACAGATTTTTTTATGAGCTTCTCTATTCATTCAAACATCACGCAGTTGCTTCATGAGGCTTAAATCATACTTCGCTAGCTGAATTCACCAAGGAAGGTGCTCGCTGCTGTAAGGGAACTCAAACATAGCCCATGCATCTGTCGGGGAAACATTAAGCATCTGTCACATACCCTGGTCCCTCTCCCTTCCCAAGTTTTCGCATCCTTACTTATTTCAGATTTACTTTTCTCTTATTGATCTCTCCTATCAGGGTCATTGTAACACACCAGATAACATACCTGGGACCCAGCTTGTCCAGGGTACCCTATACATGTACCCCGCTCACTGGGAGACCGTTCAGTAGTAGACCCGGGAAGCTTGCCTCAATGTGCTTCCTATTTACTAGTCTGGGAGCTTCTTTCTACAGGCCCGATTCTCACTATGATTTAGGTTTAAATCTGTTTGGATGGGTGGAGATACACTGGTGTGAAACTGTTTTGAGATGTGGATCGTGGCCTACTTCTGGCTGAGCACTTCCCTTGTGCCCTCCTGATTGGCATAAGAAGACAACGGCAGCAATACTAAATCCCACTAAAATAATATCCTTGTAAACAACTGAGTGCTTCATCATCACTTAATACTGCCAATTGAAGCATTCTTCTGAGAAATTCAAGGATGTCCATGTTGGGACTCCTCATGTCTTTAAGCTGTTTCTCTTTGAAGATCACTCTCTCTTCGGATAGACCTAGTCTTCCTTCCTCTGAAATCATGGCAAAAGATCCAGAAACTGGTGAAGCTGTGTCTTCTCTTTTAACACAGATTAGAAATTCAGTAGTGGTCCATGGTAGAAATGAGTATGCAAGTTATTAAGAACTTAAGAAGGGGTCTACTCCCTCTTCTGCCCCCTGTAATCCATCACTTTTCCTCCATGGATCCGTAGAATTTTTTAATAGTAATTTTTTTAATTTTTAAAAAAGTGAAATGACTTTTCCACATCCAGCAGGTTTTAACTTATTTTCACTACATTAACAATCTACAGTTCCTCTCAAAGGAAACTTGCTCTGGTACCTGCTTCACAGCATGTTCCTCCTCAGAGCATATCCTTTGCCTCCTTTGTCTGTACAAGGGCACTCTGTGCCAGGGCAAACGGAGGAGGAAGGGATAAAGTAGAATTTGTTGGGAGAAACGGTGCTGAAGTGGTGAGAAACTATGAAATGGGAGAATGAAGATGAAAATGCTGTAAAAATAGAAAGAGATACATAGACAGTGAAGGAAAGGGCAGCACAAATATCAGCAGGAAGTGAACGTAAAATTTATCGTGTGAAGTAGCATTTCATGATAGAATAAAGCAAAACAAAGACTAATTCCCTTCGTGGCAGGAATTACTGGGTGATGTTCTTTCGTTTATGCTACAAAGGTTGTCAAGCAAGATGAATGTCAGGGTACTTTCCAGCCGTTCTCGCTGTGCATTTATACCTGCTGTCCCATTACCTACTCAACAGGACCACTGATATTTCCCAGATGTATTGTTCCTTCCACAGCACTTGTTAAAAGTGAATGCAGCGCATTAAGCTTTGTACCAGCCCTGGCAGGGGCCACCAAAAGATCAAATGTCTGCTGCTGAAGAGGAAACAAACACAGTTATGACACTTCACTGGTGCCTTATAACACATCAACAGAGAAATGATAGATACTCAGAAACCTGGGGATAGAACAACGAGAAAAGTTTTTTTTTCATTAGAGGTGTTACCGGTCTGAATGGGACGAATGCAGAACTGGGCTTTGGCCCCTGGTTTTGCAAAATGTACACTGAGGAGTACTTAAACATTTACTGGAGTAGGGCTAATTACGCTGATAAATAATGATGCATTAAGGTAATAAGATAACAGCTTTTACTTGAGGATAAATTTAAATGTAAGGATAAATTCTCTGATTTGATTAGAAGGTAAGCTCTGTGAACAAATATTACTAGTCTATTACAGTAATTAATGTCATTATTTATTCTAGACATAGTGATTGGGAACAAATTTGGACAAATATCCAGATCATCAACATTTGGCTTCCTTGGAAGGTCAGGGTTTTATCCAGGTTGATTAGTCGATGATAATTTCCTTCTCCAAGTGGTAGAGGAGCCAATGAGGAGAGGTGCTATGCTGGACCTTGTTCTCACCAACAAGGAGGGGCTGGTGGGGAATGTGAAGCTCAAGGGCAGCCTGGGCTGCAGTGACCATGAAATGGTGGAGTTCAAGATCCTTAGGGCACCAAGGAGGGCGCACGGCAAGCTCACTACCCCGGACTTCAGGAGAGCAGACTTTGGCCTCTTCAGGGATCTGCTTGGTAGAGTGCCATGGGACAAAGCCCTGGGGGGAAGAGGGGCCCAAAAAAGCTGGGTAATATTCAAGGATCACCTCCTTCAA
>NW_008795029.1:8150951-8166111 GCF_000699145.1 Aptenodytes forsteri
AGAGAGGTGGTGGATGCCCCATCCCTGGAAACATTCCAGGTCAGGTTGGACGGGGCTCTGAGCAACCTGATCTAGTTGAAGATGTCCCTGTCCACGGCAGGGGGGTTGGACTATATGACCTTTAAAGGTCCCTTCCAACCTAAACTATTCTATGATTCTATGATTCTATGATTAATAGACACTCTTGAGGATTCTGAAGCTATTTCTGAACAGAAATTAACATATTGTAGCAAAATTTTGAGGCTAACCCTTGTTTCACAGAGGGGGAAGCTGAGTCAGGTGGAAAGGTGCCATTTCCATAGTGCACGTGCCTAACTTCACACCCACGGGTAAGTCCCTGTTCAACAAAGTGCTTGGTAAGTATGGAAATCATGCCTTTAAGTGGTTCAGTGAAATGCAGGGTTACCATTATATACCAAGAGAGCCAGAACAAGAGCTCAGACATCCAGTTTCCCATTTTATGCACTCCCTACTCAGCTGCCTTACTCCCTTCAGTTTCTGGCCTTCCTCCTAAGAAAACAACATTTATGGCAGCACACCATTTGCTTGCTGATCCATCTGGTCCTCTAGACAAATATGATGGATACCTGAAACCACAAGCTGATTCCTACCGGTTACATAGAAATAGGCAGCTCTGTGAAAGAAAGAGCTCCAATGTATGCCCTGACAGAAGTAAGAGCCACAGCAGGAAATTATACTAATGAAATGGTAATAAAAACTATCTTTCATTAAATACAATATAGGAGATCCTCCTCGAAGTACAAATCTGATAGAAATAACTTTGCTAGTTCTGTTGATCACAGAAGTGCTCATTTACTTTGGTAAAACAAGGCATTAACTGCATGGTAGTTTTGCACATGACTAGTTCTCTCATATCCCATGCTACAGAATTCAGCTTAGGTCTAGTCACCTGTAGCTGAGGCTGGTATGTGACTTAGTTGTAAAGCAAAGCAATGAAAAATTTCGAAAAACAGCTTCTCTGGCACCTCTCTTGTTACCGGTGCTGCAAAACCCGTTTATCTTGATGTAGCATTACTTTCCTAACTCAATTGTGGTATGGTGCAATTGTCTGTCAAGGAAAATGGATGTTTTCAATAACAGACATTAGAAAATCTGTGTACATGGTACTCCACAATTCAATGAAGCTGTGGGCAGATGGAAGCATGGAGATGAAATGATGCCTGGAAAAGCTCTTCTTCTTTTACCTGTCTAGAGGACTGATGTTGCTGATGGATGTCTCGGTTGTGCAGAGTGCCTACAGTTCACTCTGCGCTGAGATTTGTGTGTTTATAAGCTTGCCATCTTCCGTCACCTTCGCTTTCTTTGTAAGGAGAGGAAACATCCCAAGTTATGGCCTCGGAGAGCTTTGTCCAGGTGAGTACAAGGGCTGCATAAAGTCTGAACTCATTCGTTACCTGAGTCAGGAGCAGATCAAGCACAGCACACCAGCGGCCGCTGCTCGGCAGAGCGGGGTAGGGCCCGGCGTGCCTCTGCTTTGAGCATCACAATTTTGATATTGGCGTTGCCCTCTTCTGACCGGTCCCAATATTGCAATGCTAAACATCCTTGCCCTCTTGGAAGTCAAGTGTGGGCTCTATTGCAAGTCACAGAATAGTGACTTTGGGTTACCTTAGATTATACGTAGTCTGTGGAACTATACAGACTATACACAGCTGTGGAAATGAAGTTGAAAACGTGGTATAAGACTACCAAGTTATAATCAAAGGCTATTTTTGGTGTTTATTTATGTAGCAGAGTCTCTGGTGTATTCCCCAGAGAGGCCACGCTGCCCAGCAGGCTGGGTGGCTGTGGCACGTCCTTTCACTCTGGGGTCATGAGAGGAAACGTGAGCTCGGTCCTGTGCTGAATGAGGCTCCTGGATTTTGCTACTTTTCTAATGGGTCACACATGATTGCCGGTCCTTTGTGCTCTGAGGTCAGTTCATGTGCTTTTTGCCTTTTCTGTTGGAAGTTCTAGTCCATATTTAGGTCTTTTGCTGGTTGATGTTTAGACAGCTATACTCCAGAAGCATGTATTTCTGTGCATGCATCTTCCCCATGCAGTAGTTCAGCAGGCATTACCTGAACTGCTGTATAGAAACACCCTGGGTGCAGAGGCTTTTGTGGTAAAGAGATTACATTTTTTTTTTCTTTCCAGTTTGCCATATGTTCTCCTTCAGACTTTCTCTATTGATGTCTCAGCAGGTTTAAGGCTAATAGATAGATGATATGTGGTGTATGAAGTTCTTTGCCCCAGAGAAATGTCAAAATTTTATATGGTGAATCATAAACAGCTATAAGATCAGTCACATTTTTGTTTCTGCACTGTGGAAAAAGTAGATCCAGAAATGACTGGAGGAGACTTGGCAGCTACTTCTAGTTGTTCAGTGCAGAAATCTATCAGGGTGATAGATGTTTAGATTAAGACAGTTTATGCAGTCCAGCCCTGTCAAACATATGCTTTTACCCTGCTTAATAAGGGAGAGGGGTGGCAATTGCAATGTGTGAGTTGTCTGGAACAGACAAGTAAGTCAAGTCTTCAGAACGATCTCCACATAAGCATCCGTCTCGGCTGCCAGTAAAGATCCTGCAGTCACTGCTCGACTCCAATATTCCAGTAAAGAAATAAACAGTTTGTTGCCGTGTTTAGAATAATAAGCATATCCATCTTGTAGCTGGAGTTCATTCGGCAGCCTCACGTGCACTAGGAAAGCTGGCAGCTTTTGGCCAGCCTGTCAAGCAGCTGTACATCATCTGCCAAACTGGCTATGTTAAGCAAATGGTTTTAAATCTCCAGCAGGTAGATTTGCAATTTCTGCAGCTACTTCTGTCTCTTTACCTGCCGAGAATTGTGAAGATGAGACAAGCAGTCAGCTGATGTGTTTTTAGTTCCTAGATGGTATTTCATGTCATGTGTAGGTGGCAGTTATCTCGCTGGGCGTTGGTCAGTCCTCATTGCCAGTCATCTGAATCCACTCTGCATTTTCAAAGGACTCCAGTTTGTGTGCAGTCTGAGTTTGCAGGTCGCAAATGGGCTTTTCCATTTTTTCTGTAATCCATACGCTTCCTTTTCCAGGACAGGATGTTTTCTCCCGTTTTACACAAGTGTTCCAGAAGCAAAGACAATGTCCTTCCCAGGGCTGCCCTGCAGCTCCGGGCACGTACAGCGCTGGGCGTCAGGTGCCACTTGTCACAGATGTTAGTAACACGAGGTGAAAGTATGTAAAGTGCTGGGCACTCTGAGATTGAATCTTCCACTTCTCCAGAAGCAGCCAAAGGAACTTCTATCTGAAGTATGCTAGATATTCAACAAAACAATGGTACTAATCTTTCATTAAATGAAACATAATTAGGAATAAACATTGCACCATGATGTAACACTGAAGAGAGAAAATGCTGCTTGCAGTTATTTCAGAGCTGGGACTTTTGTAACTTAGAGTGCGAGTGAGGTGTCAGTCCCCCTGGAGAATTTTTATGACCAAGAAAAGGTAACTCTGCCTATCAGTCAGTGCTTCATTCTCCTGATTGTCAGATTTAATGTCAATCTTTCTTCATTTTAAGCTTACCTCTCCCAGCAGTATCCATCCATGGGCATGGTGAATACTGCTGGGAGTGGTAAGCTTAAAATGAAGCATTTTATCATTCCCCTCTTCAAACCTTCCTTCTTGCAAACCAACCCCACTTCATTCAGGGTACCAACTTTACTTACCCTCTGCCTTTCCTCTCTGCTGGGCTCTCTCCTGTTGGTCCCCCTCTTTCTTCTCCAGTGCTACCCTGTACATGAAGTCTTCCCTACAGTCAGTAGTGTGACACCTCCCACGTCAGGGTCTCTACAGCTTTTTATTCTTTCCACATCATATTTTTGTGTTCTTCCCAGCACTGTGATATTTGACTGTCTACAGTTACCCATCCCCAATGCTGCAAAGCTGCAATTGATTATTCTTCAGCATGTGTAATACCTTCCTTTCATCCACAGCGAGCCCTACGTATTTTTTCCAGAGGTATCTTTGCCAAGACCATTCTGAATGCTGACTCTGTCCTCCAGCACTTGCTGTCCCTCCCAGCCTGCCGTCGCCTGGAGATTTAGTAAGTGTGCTCTTCCCTGTGGGAGCCAAGAAGGGAGTGAGGCTGTCCGAGGCACCGGAGCACGAAGGCACCAGAGAAAGTGAAGTAAAGCACCAAGAGGGTTTTCCTCTCGTGCTTCGTGCTCTGGCTCTTTGGTGAGCGGCATGTCATGAGGCCGGGTGGCACTCGCTCCCCCACCAGCGAGCGCATTTCCAGGTCCCTCGCTGTGCGCTCTGCTGAGCAATGCCTTGCTGAGCCCAGCTCGAGCAGGCCAGGCTTTTAACACAGGAGGTACTGGGCCAGCCTAAAGTTATTTTTGAGGCAAGTTAGGCAGCACAAAGGTCCGTGCTCCTGATTGTGCCTGCCTTCCCAAGAGCCAGCAGAGCTGTCTCTAACCACATGCTCTAAGCTGTGGCAACTGGTTTCAGGAGTTGATTAAGTGTTAGAAAAAAATTCCCCTTTGCAGCTTAAATGTATTGCCTCTCAGCGTAACTGAGTCTCCCTCCTTGCTCCTTTTTATTACAAGAGGATGGATAAGCATCGATTTACTCTTCTAAACACACTCATTACTTTGTATACCTTGTCATGTCACTCTTTATTTGTCTCCTCTCTTGCTGACAATGGGAACTGAGCTTTCACTTCTTTTTCTTGCAGAAATTTTTCTGTGCTTCTAATTGTTTTTGTCACCTGTGTCTGCACTCCTCAATTTCTGCTATGGGTTTTGCAGTGGGATGTTCAGAAAGAGTTTCAGGCCAGGGATGACCTTTACATTTGAATATTATTTATCTCTCCTATTCCACAGGTGACATTTGTGTTGCTCCGGGAAGCAAAGGTTTCCACTTGTCAGTGAACAAGAGCTCTCCTGTGCATTTTACAGAGGAGCCACAGTTACTACAGAAATATGGCTGAGGAACCTAAGCTAGTTCCTCACCTGC
Source organism: Aptenodytes forsteri (assembly GCF_000699145.1). Classification (NCBI taxonomy): domain Eukaryota; kingdom Metazoa; phylum Chordata; class Aves; order Sphenisciformes; family Spheniscidae; genus Aptenodytes; species Aptenodytes forsteri. The sequence goes on from NW_008795029.1 coordinate 8,155,951, forward strand.
AAATTACCACCTATTTATCAGTCTTATTTAACCAGTTTCAAGGCCCAAATAGATGTTATTCTTGAAACCTGTTGTAGGTGCAGGAAGCCACTGCTGATCGTGAGAGCACAGCATGAGTTGCCTATGGTATAGTATTGCTGTGGGTTAACCCCAGTAAGCAGCTCAGCCCCACGCAGCTGTTCGCTCACTGCCCCCAGCGGGATGGGGGAGAGAATTGGAAGGGTAAAAGTGAGAAAACTCGTCGGTTGAGGTAAAGACAGTTTAATAGGCAAAGCAAAGCAGAAGAAGGAATTCATTCACTACTTCCCATTGGCAGGCAGGTGTTCAGCCATCTCCAGGACAGCAGGGCTCCATCACGCTTAACAGTGACTTGGGAAGACAAACACCATCACTCCGAACGTCCCTCCCTTTCTTCTTCTTCCCCCAGCTTTATATGCTGAGCACAATGTCATATGGTGTGGGATATCCCTTTGGTCAGTTGGGGTCAGCTGTCCCGGCTGTGTCCCCTCCCTGCTCAGCAGTAACGAAAACATCCCTGTGTTATCAACACTGTTGTGGTCACAGATCCAAAACACAGCCCCATACACACTGCTGTGAAGAAAATTAACTCTATCCCAGCCCAAACCAGTACAAATATTTACACAGAACTGAGCAAAACTTGATACTGTTCAGCTTTGGCCTCTGAGACGGAACAGGCCAGCAGTGCCATTGCTGTGCTTTTGTATCATTATCTCATATCTATTTGTGTTACCATGGTGCAACCCCACCACTTGCATTTGGCTTAGCTGTTTCTTTCAGAGGGGCACCCCAGCTGGCTCCAAATACTTGAGGAGCCAGCATCCCTTTGGTGGTCTTTCCATGGGCTAATCATTTCCAACAGGATTTGACAACCCAGTGAACAACAGCAACAGTGTGCTATGAGGGCACAAATAGGTCTTAATTGCCCTGAGCAGCCTCCCTGGGGACCCCCCACCCCACCAGCACTCTCTGCCCAGGTGGAGGCACAGGAGCTACAATTCAGCCAGGGCTTGACCCTGTTAGAGGCTGAAATATGTAGCATGAAATTGTACTCATGTCACAGAACAACTGAGGCTGGCAGGGACCTCAGGAGGTTTCTAGTCTGATCCCAAGCAGGAATTCAGACCATGTTTTGTCTATTCTGGTCTTGAAAACCTCTGAGGACTGGACAGCACATCCTCTCTGGACAACCTGTTGCACTGCCTGGATGTCTCAACCCCTCCTGCTTCAACCTATGCCTGTTGTTACTTGTCCTGCCACACCACACTGCGAGGAGCCTGACTGTCTCCTTGGTGACCCCTCGTAGGCACTGGAGGGGCTGTTAGGTGCCCCTGAAGGCATCCCTCCTCCAGGCTGAACCAGCCCAGTTACCTCTGCATCCCCTCACGTGGCAAGCGCTCCAGTACCCACCACCTTGGAGACCCTCCATGAGCTCCCTCCAGTTTGTCCATGCCCTTCCTGTACTGTGGGGCCCAAAACTGGACACTCTACCCTAGATGTGGTCCAACAATTGCCAAATAACTCATCACTTCCCTAAATCTACCAACCAAACTTCTGTTAATACAGCCCAAATCAGGACCTTACCCAGTCAAAACCCCCTAAAAATCCCTCACAGGTTTCTCAGGGTTTGTTTTTAAAGATAGAGGAGTTCCCAAATCCAGTTCACATGTGGCTGTGCCAGTGTATCTGAGATGGTACCATGCCATGGTACTAGGACTGAATAGCCAAGGAGGGGAAGGGGGGATAACAAAGGGCTTGAGGAAACAAATGCTGTGGGACATCGTGTTAAAGAATCCCAACCTGATGTGTATCCCTAGACCCTGGCTTTTACAATGCTCTTTTCTTCCTAAGGAAGTAACTGCTTAATACTTTAAGTTTTCTGCCCATAAATGTCTCCACCTACCGAAACACATCACCCCACTCCATACAGCGCAAGCACAATTGGCCGCACCACAGGTTTAAATGCATGATTTCACAAAAAAGGGCAGATGTTCAGAATATCTCTCGTGACTCATTTGTGCTTTACGATAAGCCAGTAAGGCAAGGCTGAAAAAAAAAAAAAAAATACATCATCTGATCAAATAGTGCCTGTGTGTAACCACAGTACTTGTTCCACTTCTTTCAGTGCTTTGGATTCATCAATTATCATACTTGACCCCTTAGTTATTAAAAATAATATTTACATAATTAATATCATTATTGATTTTAATATCTTATCGTGCTGTTTGGGACACATTCTGAAATGCTGGGGAAATATATCTAGTCAAAAGGGCAGGCTTATCATTCATGACCCTATTAAAGATGTTATAAATATAAAATGCACTGTTGGATTTGAAAATTATAGATATTCAGATGATTGATTTCCTTTGAATACAGTTGGAACCAGGCAATGCTACACTACAACCCAATGAAATCTAGTACCTGCTTCAATAAAAAAGGACAAGAAGAATTAATGATTGCGAGTTTATTATATGGAACAGCAAATTCCAGACAGCTGAGTCACATAATAGACAACCAGTGCAACGAGAAGTCTCTTTTCTTTGTATAAACCAAGTCATCAAGCTGGTAAATTGACACGAACTTCATATTCCATGATACTCTGAAACAAATTAACATGGCATCATATTTTATGTTATGTTGATCTGAATATGACTTCATATTCAGTTATGTATGTCTGGTCCTTCCCAAAGTTAGAAATGAAATGGCTTCAAATTCTAGCACCAGAAGATTAAGATGGATGAGAGTTTGGAAGTTTGGGTAAGTGCCCAGGTCTGTTATTTGCACTCAAACATGAATCCTCCCCTCCTCACACAGTTCTCTTCCCACCATGTCCTAACTCCACTGTCCTTCTTTTAAGGTATGGAGGCATGGTGTGCATCTCGCAGCCGGGTTGGCTGTGGATAAAATTTACTGCTATATGTAAGGCTAGGGCATCATTATAGAGTAGTGGCTTCTACACTAGCCATTTAATGAGGTCTGTTTGATAGCATAGCAATTCTGCTAACACCAGAGTACTTCACAGAGTACTGTGAAGCAAGTTTACTCTAATTGTTTTTGAACTGTTTTGCCCAAAAGCTATAGGGACTCTCTCTCAGTGTTTGGTTTAACTTAGTGCTTGTCAGCTCATGCTTCCAGTTTTTCTAAACAGATCTGGGCAGCACTACCTGTCCCTACAGGTTTCATAGCTATGAAACATTTCCCACACACGTGTACCTAACACAAGAACAGCTGCACTGGCTCAAACCAGAGATCCATCTAGCTCCTTGTCTTCCTTTCATCCATGAGAAGCAATAGATGCCCAGGGCAGTGCCTAAGACCAGAGCAAGCAAGTAACAATGCTGCTCTACAACAGTTTCTCGAGTCTTTGGTTCCTTTCTTTCTGAAATGGTTTAATCCTGCATATACAGCAAAGGTATTCTTTGCTTGTGTTCTCTTTGCAGTTTTCCTTTCCTATCCTCCTGTCCTGTCCAGAAAAACCCCAACCCTTTCAGTCAACAGCTGGAAGTAATTGTTACATTGTAAACAGAAAATGGTGATCTTTTATTGTGGGGTAAAATATTGGAAGAAGAGAGACTGAAGGAGGGGACACATGTACATTGACTGACTTGTCCATTTCCCATTAAAGCTCACCAAGACCTTCAATAGACACTTTCAAAGATGGATATGCAAATGCTAGGTGATATTATTAGATCTCACCATCTTCCTTCCTTATATCCCCACCCCTGCTCTTTCTAGTTAATATTTACTCCAAAACAGGTCCTACTTCTGATGTGAGGACGACTTCCACCTGCATGCAGAGATCTATATTAGTGGGCTCTCAAGTAGGATTAGGTGACTGAAGGTCTCTTGGAACAGAGGAGTCTAGCTTTTGTGTTCCAAGTACAATTTACACCCTCTGTTTTTAAACTTCATAATTTCTGTACCATTTCTATCATTTTGCAGAGAATGAAAGCTCCTCCTTACTGAACCTTAAAGAGAGAAGAAAACATTCCTTTTACCAAGAGCGTATACTGTAAGTCTGAGCATGAAAAAAAAAATGCATTTCTGCCCAGACACCTCCTACTGTCCATATGAAACATCCACATGGATATCTAGGTTTGTAATACTTCTCAGTAACTCCTTCTGTCACGAGGATCATCATTATTGAAAAAACAGAATAAGTTCTTGTCACTTTTGGATGACTACTTACCACTGCCTTCGATAGTTCTTCCATTTCGAGGCTGAAAAATATAATAATTAGACAGTTGTGCAGAAGTATTAGATGCCAGATTTACAAGCACACCAAAATACATCTCCCATCATGCAGACAGAGTACATAACAAAGCTGCACTAAGGTTTCCTTTAAAGGGACAACACGTCAAATACAAGGGGATCTGTGCAGGGTGGATTTTGCCTTTGAATCCGAGAAATATTCATTCAGCCTCTGTCCAAACAGCTAAACAGTCTGGCTTTAATTATTCTCATTAAGGGTCTGGGTCCCAGTTCGTTGGGGTACTATGTAGATGACTAAGAAAGAGGATATAAATACCAGCACTGCAAGTACCTGGCTGGACACACTTGAAGTGAGCCAAAAATGTAAGTGACAGCTGAATTGGGACTCTGGTTACCTGTTACGACCTACTTTATAACTTTTTTAACATGTTGAAGATATTCCTAAAAACTAGTTTGGTGTTAATCAGAGTGTGTCTAAACCAGCATATTCTGCATTAGACCATGCCATAGTTCAGCAAGCCAATGGGTGAAAAACATGAGAAATGATGACGTCCATAATTCTGCTTTGGCTTTTCACCCTGTTATGCAGCGTGCCATCACTTACTGGCCAGAACTTTCAGACCAAGTGGACATTCAGCTCACGCACATGTTTTATCTTGTGCATTTAGTATCAGTGCACCTTGGCAGTCTCAGAGATACAAGCCATATACTACTTCTGTCTTTGGATGATTTGGCTCAAGATAAAAACACCTGCAGAGTCACCTCTTCAAATAAAAAAGTGTTTAATCCATTACTACCCCAGATCTCATCATCTTGTGGTCTTTTAGTTGAACCAGAGCTTTTTAAGCAAATGGCTCTAAGGTTTCAAGCAAGGGATATTTGGCCTCTACTCAAAACAAGTGCAGCAAGAATTTGTGAAGGGAAACAGCTGCTCATCTATGGATATATAACATGGTTTGTGATTCAGAATCTTTAAAGAGTAAGAGAAGCAGATACCCTGAAAAGGAAAAAAGGCCGTCCCAGAGTCCCATGACTATCCTGTAAAATAAAACACAAACAATAACAAGATACTTTCAACTCAGTTCCATAGATCTGTTGACAAGTTTCAGTGTCGTTCCATCAAAATATCAATAATTCAGGGCCCTTTTCAGCAGCATGCAAACAAAAAGATGTTGATAGTCCCCAATGCCCATTCATCTGGAATGCTGATTAAAAATTAATACCCAAAGGGCATCGTCAAGAACTATCCATTCTGTCTAATGTAAATATACTAAACTACCATAACTAAAGATTCACGGGCTTTAGAAAAATGTATAAAAGCTTTAAACATGGTGGATTGCTTTGAGAAGCAGGGTCAGCACAGCTCACTTCCCAACCACTGAAAAAGAACAAGCTGACTTAAAAAAAAAAAGCAGCAAATGAAACAGGGAAAGGGCCGTACTTCCCTGTCCATTCCTACTCGCTTGTCTTCACATTTACATACCTTCTTTGTAAACTTTGCAGCAGCAATCTGTGATTCCTGCAAGTGGACAGTGTAAGTTAATCAAGATGCTGTCATTTCTTTGGTTTGTTACAGTAATCCTCCATCACTGATGAGGTTGCTCCACTCCACGTGAGAAAGGAGAGAATATCACACATATCACAGACAGATACAAGAACAGCAGCAAACGGATTTTTTTTAAAGATTGATTTTAAATCTTGCCTTAACTAATGTTGCCCCATTTGTTACCCTCATTCGACACGCTTCCCTCGCTGTACCGCAAAGCACAGCCATGCTCTGGGAGGTGAAGCAGAGCTCCACCTGGAGTGAATGCAGCAGCTCCATTCCTCAGGCTTGAATTGTTCTGATAGCTCTTACCTTGTTAAAATGTGGCTGCTCTCCACCTTTCAGACTGCCCGTGGTTTTAACCCAGGCATGATTGCTGGTCTTAAGCCTTCCCCTGCACCCTTTATTCTTCAGGAAATTGCTCATTTTTCTACTCAGCCTTACATCAAGGAATAGAAACTTCCCCGCAACTTCATGGGAGCAGACTGAGCTCGGAGTCTAATGAAGCCCTGAACTTGCAGCCTGGTACATCTGGTTCGGGAGCCCTCCTGCCTGCGGCACGGCTGCCTGGCTGCGTGATCCCGCCTGGAGACAGCTCCCTGTGCCGCAGCCACAGTTACATCAGTGAACAGGTTTAGTTAGCTGGGGTGGGCTTGAAAAACCAGCACATATAATGAGCAAGGATGTGAAGACAGGGGAGGAGAACCCAGGAAAAGCATGTGGATGGGAAACTGGAGAGGAGGAATTTAAAAAGACAAAATATCCAAGCAAGAAGGAGGGAATCAGGATTCAGGGTATGAGACGAGGATTTCCTCTTGTTAAACTGTTCTTGGTTCAAGCCTCAAGGCAATGATTTATAGAGCAACTGACATCAACTTACAGGGCTATCAAATACTGCGGAAGAAAAAAGTGCTTGCCCGATCAAGGTGCTTTAAAGGATGCAAAGGAGGTGACAACAACAAAGAGGTACTGTGAATGCTAGTTTTGTTCCAAGATGATTATTACATACCAACCAAAGATAGACTGATTCATGACTTAGCCTGCAGTTTCAAATATCCTAGCTAATTTATAACAGATGAGAGTTTACTACGTGGAAGAAACATGGTAAAAACTGAGCTTCTAAACAGTGTGTTGGCTTGACTTTAGGATGGAAATTTCAAACTCTCATGGAGGTGATTGCGATGTAGCTGGGTTTAGATATTTAGTTCTTTTTGATTCCTTTGGGTAAGTCTTGCAGATGGCACTTTCAAAGATCAGACATTGAAACTAAATAGTCTGTTAGCTCTCCCAAAAGATTTTAAGTTCCCCAGATGGAGTTCAAGTTCCATTAATGCTAAAATTGCTATCGACTTTGCCTTTCATAGTGCTGAGGCATCACTCCTTCTCCTGAAACACTGTCTACCTTCTCTACATAATCCGTAACTCTGACTGAATCAAAATTTTTTTAAAAATCCACACAAATATGGGATCATGGAGAAAGTTGAAGACCAGCTGAAATCAGTAGGATTCCCTAACTGTTTCATTGGGTGCACTACATACAGACTCGTGTTTGCAGTGTCTTCTCAAGATTCCTCGTGGGCTGAGAAAGTACAACTTCATGTTATAAGAGATTCGACCTGCTGGGTAAAAATTTGTACTTTTTGCATAGCTTTTTTTTCCATATTTCATATGTAGATTTGATCTACCACTTAACTGGACCACACTGAGAAATCATACTGCAGATATATAGCTGATACTAGTCATATCTCTTGAAAGGATATTGTACGAGATCCAGCTCCCAATCTTGAGGATGCATAACAGAGGGTGAATTTTTTGCGAAGTTGGTAACTAAAATAGTAACCAGGAATAGGGCTCCATTCAAAGTTACCTGATGATTCTGGATGTCCCCTCATTAGCTAAGCTGCAGAAGTATAGAGTTAATACTGAACTCAAAACATTTATTAGACTTACAACTGAAATGCTAGAATTTTTTATAAAATCAGCTTCTGTATTGTAGAGTTTTATGCCTGCTTCAGGAAAGCATGCTTGGAATTATAATAAGCTAAAGACTGGCAAGAAGAGATATTGAAATACATGTCAAAATACTTTCTATTATTGTCTTGAAGGCTCTACTTGTGATTTGAAAAAACAGAGGACTCAAACTCCACAAGTGAATTGGCCTTTTTAATATACCCAGGGGCCAAGTTAATTTTATGGGAAAGGCTGTTAATAAACTGGCGATAATAAAAAATTGATATAAAGCAGAACTGACATTGAGCTAGGTCCTAATATGACGGCACCGATGAGGAAGAGCTATACTTAACTCCTCAACATAATCTTTTGGATCTGACTCAGAAATACAAAAATAAGCCCAAGTAGAGTATTAAAATCAGTAAAGCAAATCATATGACTCCATGTTCAGCATGAGCTTAAGTATGCTGTTGATCCAAAGTTGCATATATTTTTAGCATATTTAACCCTGTATTATTCAAGAGTGAGGGTCAGGTTAAAATACTGACCCCAGATGCAAGTGGATGTTTTGGTTCTTGAGCTCTGAATTGGTGAAAAACAGCAATTTGATATATAATTTAATGGAGTTAAGAATTACATGCAAACTACTAAGGAGAAGAAAAAATCTTTTATATACTCTCCTGCATCTCCTAAACCATGACGGTATTAGATTATGCATTATTGTTTGGAGAGAAATGTCAAGAAGTTGGTTTTGGAGGGGTTGCTTTTTAAGTTTAAGGAAGGACGGGATGCTTTGAAGTAAAAGAAGCTATTACACCTTACCTCATTGGTATGCATGCTGTTGAATATGGAATAACAAAGATCCAAAACAGTGCTGGAGATCTGCAAAACCAAACAGTACTTTAATACATTTACTGAGAGGATGTAGTGTACATGGTTTGACAGAGAATGGACCCGATTCTGATCCCAGAGCAATGTAAATTGAACACGGTTCCACCAAAACGACTCAGGGTAGGGCAAGACTTACTGAAGCTATTATGAGCTGAAAAACTAGTATTTTGTATGAGGAGAGTACACATGCTACTACTACTGACTACAATATAGTCTTGTGCTATAGAGAGACCTAAATCAGCCTCTTATATTTAAAATACATTTTCCTATGCTAAGCATTCTACAAATAGGTTTGGGTTTTGGCATATTTAATCTACACTCAATTTCATCTATAAGCATTTCAATCAGTACTATAATCTTTAACCATATACTGAAATATACTGTCCCATACTCACTGCCACAGAACAAGGATTTGCTGATGCATGCAATCACATTAGACAAGAAATAACTACAGCTCCAAACAAAGTAAAATGTAAGACACCTGAACAAGGGGCTCTAGGAACTGTTTTCCACCAGTCTTGGTTTACAAAAGTGAAAGATTTCCAAAAGAGAAAAAATCAGCGCAAAATGCTGAAAATTTCCAGATAATTGCTGATCCTACAAAGATTTTCCCTCCCCTTTGAAAATGAAAAAGACCCTTGGGCTCAGTATCAAATGCAGTGGGGCTGGTCTTTCAAAGTTACTCAGTAGTCTGAAGTGTTTGCCAGCTCTGGGCCAGAGGCATCACATCACAGCAGACAGGAGCTGTGAAACCTCCCCCTCGCTCCCCTCTCCTCTGAGCACCATCCACCCACCGCTGCAGAGCCGGGACCAGGCAGGACCCTGCCTGTAACTCCTACAGCACTGACTGGTGCTTCTTGCTTCGGTGCTAGCTACCGCTGTGATGGGAAGAAAAGCATGGTTTTTTCTTTTCTCTAGGTCCGGGTTAGCTCTGCAGAGAGGAGAGCACGTACACCAGCAAACTTGCTCTGCTCTCCAGAGCCGCTGGCTCTCTGGAGGAGGCTCTGCCACCTGCAGCCACGATGCTGAGGGTTACGTGGTGCAATTAGTATGTCTGAAAGAGTCCCAGCAGATCAAACAGATTACCAAAGCCAATTTACCTGGGGTTGATTAGACAGTTCCATCCACTGACTGAAACACAGCGCCAGCTGCTTTAAGAAGTAAAGATTAGACATTAACAGTGGGGCTTCCATACCTCGGGACCTGCATTTTAGCTCAGGGAGTCAGGACTGGCTGGTTATTAGCCCACCTGGCTTTTGCTGGCTCAGGTATCCTATTCTGCACACAGCTGCACATCACACCCCTGCCCCTACCTGCCCCATCTACCTCCCCGGGCAGCAAAGGGGTTCAGCCTCCCTACTCTCTTTGCCACCCACCCCGGGGATTTCACAACCTATTTCCAGTCCGACGCCAATTTCCTACCGCAGCTCCCTGCCACGGGCGAGTCTCGTTTCCCACCTCCCTCGGGCCAGCCCGGGCTGGACCGGCTCTGCCCGACACCTCCACGGCGCGTCGCTTCCAGACGGGCCGGCGGGGAAGGCAAA
>NW_008795029.1:8166559-8182966 GCF_000699145.1 Aptenodytes forsteri
GGGCCAGCGGGAGGCTCCCGGGGTCCTGCATCAGGCACCCCGTCCTCCGCCCTTCGGACACCTCTGTCAAAGCTGGTTTTGTAGAAGAGGTGAGGGAAAGGAAGGAGGGAGGGAAGGAAAGGAGAGGCTGTGCAAGGAGAAGCGACGGAGCTGCTGGGATTTTCATTTTAAACAGAAAAGTCAGTTTTGTGGTAGGGCTTACTGAGTCTTTGGAAAATATTTCTCCTCGTGGCAGCTTGAGAAATAAAGTTTGCCTTCTGATTAGAAGGGATGTGAACTTTCATATCGAACAAGTCCCAGCCCATTGTACTGTATTTACCTTCATGTGAAATAAGGAAAGCCATCCACCTCTTACTTCATTTCGTAGTGGGTACGACTGTAGACAAGACACAGATCTGCTCGTAACAGAAAGGTGATTTTCTATTCGTCCTGATTTAATCATTGGGTTTGACTTTGGAAAATGCTTCCTAGTTTTCTCTGTGCTAGTTCTAAGGGCAATGCTTTCTAATCAGATGTGAGATGGAGAAAGGCAGCATCCTCTCAGCCTCTTTTTTATAGCCTTCGGGCCTGCTGAAGCAAATACATATCCAGTTGTCCAATTTCTCACATGTGTAGTAGAGATGTTTGGGAGGCAATGGCTCCATGTGGGATATAAGACATAAAAAGCTGCAGAAGGTATTATTGGCACAGCAGCCCACCTCGTCTCATAATGTCCCTCAATGGCTGCGCTGCGCACTAAAAGGATGACGGCAGGACTGTTCCTGGTGGGAGCATCTCAGCATCTCAGAGTAGTCAGAGAGGAGACGTGCCCGCTTTCTCACAGAGAAGAAAAGGGGAGCCAGACTTCATGTGACTTCGTCAGCTCCACAACTGTGTGTCCTGAGTACGTAGAGAGGCACAGGAGCAGGAGCAGGAGTAGCTGAGCAGCTGAGTGACCCCAGCACCATTAGTATAGAGAGGCACAGGAGCAGCTGAGTGACCCCAGCACCATTAGTTCACCCTTTGTTCCTTCCCCTGGGAGAGGCGGCCGTCTTCGCCTCATCACAGCCCTTTGGGGGCAATAATCTGAGTGGGGAGCTGTCAGGAGAGGTCAGACATTGCTATAGCAGGCACTCAGCTGTCAGCTTCTCACCCGTCTTGACTGGAAGTGGGAGTTTCAAGACGGGATAGTATTCAAAGAGATTAGTCCCTCTGACTGTAGAATTTTTACCCTTTATGGGAGCTAAAGCAGATTGCAGTGAGTTTTGTGATGATGGTTTCTCGTAGCAAATCCTCCCAGGCTTTGAGTAACGACGAGATGCAGGGTTCCAGGAAGCCCATACCCCTTTTCCGCAGTAACCCTGCTTTCTGTCCAAGCCCATGCAATCCTGGAGTGAAGGGACACTCTGTGTTTGTTAAATTTTCTCAGAAAAGGGAAGATGGCATTTTATTTTTGATGGCAGCAAGCAGCAGATTCCTACTAGCTGTAATGTCATTTATGCCAATGTGGTCATGGAAATGTGAAAACAGAGACCACTAGCGTGAGCTGGGCCCATCAGAGGTAGACGGGTAAAGACACTCTGAAGGATTACACAATTTCATATTAACTATCTTCCTTCTGTCTTTTGACACTTTAACCAAACTGAAAATTATTGTTCATCAACATTGTTTCTGTTGCTATGCTTATCACGGATTTTGCACCCAAATCACTCCCATGCTACAGAAACATGGGATCTTAGAGAGCCATTCTAGATGCAGTGTTTGTTACTATCTTTTCGAATACTAGCATACCAAATACTACTACTTTTAAATACGTTTTAGAGTAGAATACTATTAAACACCTACCAAGTTGCAAGTGATTATTGACTGTAATGGGACATGGTTCTCCAGCTTTCCCAGCCTGGTAAGGAAGGCACAGTCTGCTGCCTTCTTCCTCAGGCTACTCATTATCTGCTTAAAATCCCACTTCTGTCCCACAGAGCTTCTCAAATAACAGCCCCTTTCAAAGTATTTACCCGTGTCTGAGTTTAGGAGTGTGAATTTTTTGCAATAGCATAGGGAAAGGGGTGTGTGATCATGCTGGGTTGGTACAACCTATCCTTTATGAAGTAAAATAGTGGATGCTGCCTGAACCTTTCCTTCCTCCTTCTCATGCCCAGTGCAGGATCCACTGCTTTAGTGCACCCTTTCCCAGTAAGTACCCTAAATGTACCCTGTGCTTTCCTTCAGCAAATTTTGCCTACATGTTGGTCCTGTGAAGCCTGGGGAGTTATTCATTTGCTTCAAGTGAGGCTTACGCTTAAAGATGAGATAAAAATTAAGCCATACAAGTTCCATTAAAAAAAATCAGTACAACTTATTACCAAACTGAAAATAGCGTTTTATCAGTGCCTGTGCAGTATAAGGGAAGAATGGGGAAAGGTGTTTAAAAGTAAAATTTCAAATAGCTGAATGTGTCATATTATGAACACATTCTCCTTCCTTAAATCAGAACTTTCTGCTGCTGCCGCACATTTCATTTCATAGGTGTTAGCTAAAGTGCAGCTCCACCAATGGATAGGTCAGCACCAAGCTACATTAATGAGCCGTACTTTCACTGCACAAATGAAATTCCTCCTTTAAGGTCCTGCGTGCAGAGAGAGAAATAGGTTAAGAGTTTCAGTGCCCGCAGTTATTCACAAATGAGTTAAAAATGAAGCTTTGGTGGGGGGTCAGTGAGAAACAAGAGGATTTTTTATGGTGAGTCAGAAGGCTTGGCATATATTTAGCAACAGCAATATTATGGCATCCATAATTTTAGATTAAAACACGCTGTGATTGATAAATGAAGAATAGGAAGAAAATTTGCCTTCAACAGGCGTAAGGGTGAAGGGCTGGCTTCCTTTTTGTAAATGATCCCTGCAATGAAATCAGCAGGTAATCACAGACAGTGAGGACAGAGTCGGCAAAATGTCACCATCGTGCAGTTCCTGAGTGCACCCCTCTGGCTGCTTCTGCTCCCGCACACCTCTCACCAGCTGCAGCTTGGCAGTGCTTGGTATAAAGCCTTATCCTGCTCTGAGGGCTTTCTATACCTAACCCACGATCTGTTTGGAAAGATGAGAAAAGCTGCAGAAGGTGGAGGGCATTTAGTAGGCAAACCTGCCATAAAGCCTGCTCATCTTGTATTCAGTATGACAGTGCCCGTTTATGCTGAATACTAGGCTGGTTTACTGTGGTTTTATTTAACATGCATTTACCTTTCCAGCACAGACAAGGGGTCCGAATGGTGAGAGCTCGCCTCATTTTTTGTTTCTACATGGGCAAGGCTCCACTCGGCACTCAGAGCTGTGGGCCCAAACTTTGCTCTCACCAGTACACACTGGCCATTGAATTTCTGGTGTTAAAAAAGACTGTGGGAAAAAAAAAATCACACTTTTGTAAAATGGACATCTAGTCTATTTTTTAGTACAGGTGTTGATTTGATGGTCAGAATGTCAAATAAGTACAGAATAGTTAATTTTATTCTTTTGTTTGTGGTTGGATTGCTATACTTTACAGATATAAAGCCATAGTCTTAAAGTTCAGTAGGGCAGCAAGTAAATATTTCAAGGGGATCAGTAAAAGCATGCCTCATACAGCTGGAGTTCAAAGACAAGATGCTAACCAAGAGCATCAAAATGGAGGACAGGTGCTAATGGGGAAGTTACGGAACTAGACCAGGAATCTGAATGTTTCCATTCTTTTGGATAGTTTCTTGGCTAATTTCTTGGATAAACGTGATTTTATGTCTGCTGCGTTCAGCCAGAGAAGTGGAAATTCCTCTGAAATGAAGCAATTTACACCTACCAGATTGTACTGTATGGAAACAGTACTGTGGCAATGGGCTATATTGCTATACTGGGCTGAAAGTTCATTACAATTAGTACACTTTGAGGCATTTGAAAAGATCTTCAATCTGGAACTTTCACTTGGCTTAATTTTATTTGTTGCTTCCCCAGTCTGGCAGGGAAGCAGTATGCTGTTCTGCTTAGGCAGCCGGTGGGATAACTCAATCAGTTTCTGTGGTTGAGCTTTCATCAAGGACTTATCCAGAATGATCTGTTCCTGACTCCTTAGCTTGTGCCTTACCAGAAATTTCCAGGTGGTCTCTCAGTCAAATACTGGAGTGGCTGACATATACTTAGCATTGCCAGCTGAACAGATCTGATTTTAACAGCTGAATTATAATGCCGACACTCATTCATCCATGCCTCCTAGATCTGAATGATTTAATTTGTAGCTTTAATTTTCTTTGAGTGTCGTTATATGTAAATCATAATTTTGTGATTAGAGAGGGATTACCACAGTCTGTGGTAATGGATACCTTACACTGATTACTAGAGTAAAGGATATAGGCTAATATATATCCCATACATCTCAGATTTCTGGCAAATACCCAAATCCTAAGTCTCCATTAGTATATGTGAAGAGAATATGTAAGAATTTGTTAAAACAAATGTTTGTTTCACCAAGAGCTGGCTACAGGGAGAACCGATCCCAGACCATTTTTACTACCCGACCAAGTTTCCTCAAACACCACTCGCTCTAAACCCACCAGCCAGAGAGAAGAAACTACCAGACGATATTAATCCATTTCAATATCACATGAGCCACCAACCCTCTGTTGGGCATATTGCTCATCATCTGCCTGAGTTTAAGACCATGCACAGAAACAACCCATCTAGGAAGCTGCATGTGTAAATAAGTGGGAGCTCAGGCCTCCGGACACTCCAAGTTATGCATCTGTCACTGAGTGAGGAGCAAGGAGTTTAACCCAAAGCTTTGCTTCCCTTAGCCATATTTAGCAGCACTTACTCCTGTCAGAGATCTGAGTTGAGTGCCATTCAAGATGAGTAAGTACTCAAACACTGTCACTTACAATTATTGCTCAAGATATCTGTATTTTTATTGTTAAGTAATTTGACTCATTTAATATGAAAGCAATTAATTTTCTCACTCTGTTTCAGGTCAAATGTATTTATACAGAATTTTGCTGGTATTGAAAATGAACTGATTGCTTCCCTGACGTTAAATTTCATTTGTATGAACTCGTGTATGTCTTCTGACTCCTGACAGCTGTAAGACTTGAGCTAACTTTCATTCTCCCCTCTGGCCGAAGTGGTTATGCCTGGACACTCATTGGCCTGAGTATTTTCTTATCTCATTAGATTACATTGCTCCGCAAACGCTTTACTGTAGCAAAAAGCAAAAGCTTTTAAGCTTTTAAAGCATTTTATTGGCCTGAAAATACTGGAACTATAAGTTTCATGGAAATGGCCACTCCTGAGTCTAGCAATCAGACCAGGCTGGCAAACAACAATAAACTTAGAGCCATTAATACTAAGTCTGTTTACACTATTTGGATTAGGGTCCAAAATAGCCTGTCAGTAGTGATGCCTCCCCTATAGCCTCTATTGAGAAGTGCATTTCACCCGAGGGTTGTTTCTGTACACACCTGAGTCCGAGAGCCCTTCGTGCAGAGTATGTATGACCCATTCCCTAAGGCGGATTGCAAAAGATCCGCCTGGTCTGCCTGTAAGCAGCTGGCCACAAGAGTCACTGGCAAACAAAAGGCAGGCTTTCCTTCGGAGGGGTCTCTCGGTTTCGCAGTTGAATGTCTTTTTAAAACTTTTAATCTCCTCAAATAAATTTGAATGCAGTTTTTTAAATTGTTGTCCTTTCCCAAAGGTCTGTTTGCAGAAGCACAGTGGCTTTTGTTATAGGCATAGAATTAAGGACGCTGTCTTACAGACTTTGGCCCCATTACCATCCTATTTGCACATTATCTTCTTGAGTTTAGTTGTTCCATGTAGGCCAAACCTTGAATTGAGAGGGCTCTCCCTGCTCAGGGGAGGACTCGATGCCTCCAAGAACTCCAGACCACCTGAACGAGCCCTTCTGCTCACTTTGGTCTCTGCTCTGGGGACTGTGTGTTGCTGAGCCACTGTGGTGGTGGTCCCAACAGGGACCACTGTTTCCAGTCAAAGATCCAGAGCCAGTGTTAGCCATAAATGTCTAGAAGAAGAGTTTCCCTAATACGATGCAGCGGCCAGACAAGACAAGTGAGGGAGAATGATGGTGTGGTGGCAGGAATACAGATACTTTGTAGCTCCTACTCCCCATCTGCAATTACTTTCTCTTCTTTAGAAGTATTTCTTGCCAGCAAAATGTTGTGTGGGGGGTTGCTCTTGTGGACCACCCTTGGCAAAATGGCCTGGTAAGAGAGGAACATGAGTGTCGACCGCATGTGTGAGCAGGGCGCCAGAAACCGTCTGAGAGGACGTTTGCCCAAACTGGTCCTGCTAAAGAGGAAGATGACCATCAGCAGGATTTAACAGTAACCAGGGAATTGGAGTCTTTTGAAACAAAGAAGGAGTGAGCTTGAAAAGAAGTACAAACGATGCACCAAAATTTGTAACAGAGGGTAGTGCCCTGGGGATGGGAACAGAGCAGGGTTTGGCAGTGCCGGGGTGGGCCCACAACACCACGGCCCCTGCCCAGCACAGAGGGTGCAGCATCCATGTGGGACGGGGGACACAGCCGGCACCCAGCGGGGGTGACCTGGTGGGTGCAGTGCAGAGAGACCCTGCGCCTGTGGCCCAGCGGGGCTTCCTCGGTGGCATGGAGGTTCAGGGGGTGTCAGGAGCAGTGGGGGGTCACGCACAGCCAGAGCAGACACATCCCCCAAAGGAGAAGTGGGCAAGGAGGGGAGCCCCACACCCAGGGGAGGGGGGTGGGCACTTGTCGCTCCCAGCGCGGGACTTGAACTTTTGGGGATTCGTTATAGAAGGGTGTTCAAAAATTTGTAGGAGTTCAGCAACAGTTTGTGAGTGTCTAGTGTTGCGGTTTATCTGTTGGTACTGATCTTGAATATATTATTCACCAATTGCTCATTAATTATGTGCTGTTAATAAATCAATAAACCTCTTCGATCTTGATTTGATTTAAACTATGAGCAGTTTTTCCCTGTGATAGTTATGCACCTGAATGTCCCTCAATGCTAGCAACATTGTGCACGAAATAAGGTGAGCTTTCTTTTCCCTTTCATAGTAACACATCTTGAGAATGCATCTTGTCTGTCTTAAATGGCAACTGCTGCACTTTCCGCTGGCTCTGAAGGCTCCGAAATAAAGAAGGAACTATTCCAAAGCCAAAAAAGAAGGGGAAAATACTGAGAGAGAATAAGCATGAGTTGAGGGAAATAATGACAAAGAACGGAGCAGAGAGCTAGGTCTCTCAGAGTGACTATCCACAGAGAAAACCAAGTTCTGACTCGGCAGAGGAGCGCTCTATCCCTCATATTCTGTCAAACGCCGTGCCTGCCTGTCTCAGCCCTACTACCAGAAACAAGCAGAGGCTGGAGCCTCTCTTGCATTCTTGTCTGCAAGTAACTGGAGAAGACAGACTTTTCTCCACAGTATAATTTGCTTTTAGACACCACACATAAAAACAAGGAGTACTTACGGTTTTTACCTGGAAGGACTTAAT
Source organism: Aptenodytes forsteri (assembly GCF_000699145.1). Taxonomy (NCBI): domain Eukaryota; kingdom Metazoa; phylum Chordata; class Aves; order Sphenisciformes; family Spheniscidae; genus Aptenodytes; species Aptenodytes forsteri. The sequence goes on from NW_008795029.1 coordinate 8,174,048, forward strand.
TGATGAAGGAGGAGGAAAAGCCAAAATTCAAAAAGAAAACAAGCAGCCACACCAATAGTCATGTCAGCCACCTTCTCCCAAGTACATCTTGCTGGGGAGAGGTTTTAGCAGAGACGACACATTGGGACTCCATCTCCTCACTTGTTAATATAAAAAGATACGGTGCAATAACTGGTGAATCCTGTTTGGTTTATCACTGCTAACCTCAGAGATTTGAGATGGCTAGAAGTATGTGACTCTCATGAAGCCATATGAAACTGGAGATCACATTGTGCTTATTTAGTTGGATGAATAGTCCTGAGACAGGAGAATTAATTGTATGCAATTTAAATTTTCTTTTTCTTTCTGTTGACAAAGTTATCATATTCCTGGCCAGCAATACAGTGTCTAAAGAAGACAGTGTTCAATGACAGAGTGAGGAGGGCTGTAAAATTAAAAAACAATTCATCTATGATGAAATGCAGTAAGATATATGAGTTCAACGTTAAAGAAGCCAATAAAGACTATATTAAAGCTTCATGATGCGTGATAAAATTTCAAAAACAAATTCTAAAGAGTGCATTGGATACATTTCCAAAATTCAAGCTACCAAGTGAAAAATATTTTCAATTGTCCTCTGTTCTACCTGAGAAATATATTTGTGAATACAATTTCTGCTGGTTTTACATTAAAAAAAAATTATACATTCACTTGACACTGTAACCTGACAGGTTCTAGTCATTTGCTGATTTTTTGGCACATAGCAATGATACTGCTACAGTCCAGGATCTTCCCTGCAACTCTGAAAGGCAGTGCTGAAATAACTTTAGTAACAAACTACCATTAACAAGCATTTTTTAAAGCAGTTTTATTTTCACCATAGAATAAATAATGCATCTCACTTATCCAGTTGTGAAATCCTAGCGAAAAAAAGGGATTTTTCCTGGGGGAAGAGGGAGTTGGATAAGATGAAACGTGCATGTGGTGGCTTAACATTAACCTCGTACTGACTACAGTGTGACAATAAAACAAAGAAAGAAGCAATCAAGCAGAGCTCCCCGCCTTCTGTTCAGAGAAAACATAGCCAAAAATTGATTTTCCCTATTCTAACTCCAGCAACATCATTGAGAGAACAGCAGAAATTGATTTGACCCAATAACTTCTATTACAGGAACGCATTTCGACCACAACAGTGCTAGGCACAATCTACCACCATGAGTTATCCAAGAGAATGAAGCCCAATGTGTTGCTGTTGTTATCGTTCCTGGAGAACAAAATAATCTGCTCTCTTTGCATTGCCTGGATCAACGAGTCACTGCTCAGTGACATGGCTTCCTTAATGAAGTGAGTGCTCAAGGAAGCTGCATGTAAATTAGGAAATAAAGATGTCGCAACAAAGCACATGCTAACTGCTCTGGTGCTTTTTTTCAAACCGGGGAAAGCCTACTAGCTAAATGATGTCAAAAATAAAAGGACAGAATGTCTAGAGGGAATAGTAAGTGGGTGGATGGTTGGCAGCCTCCTTCTTTTCTGGGGATACAACTTAGAATAAAGACAATGTTGCTGGGGAAACGTGCCTAAATGGTGCGATGCTTCCAAATGCAGGGCTGGGGTGTCTCTTATGCTAAAAAAAGAAATAGTTGTGATTCTGTAAGATTCTTGTGAGCAGGGCCTGAAGATGAACAGAGGACCTAGTGCCCTGCAGCAAGAGCTGGCAGCCTAAGAAAGGGAAAGGTTTGGCTCCAAATGGTCAAAAAAGATTGTATTCAATAAGAATTTATGACGTTAGTCTGCAAGAGGAGTAATGCTTAATACAGCTGATCTGGGCTATCCACAATATTTATTAAAGGAACTGAGAACAGAGCTGTGTCAGTAGGATCTGTGCTCCAAGATGGTATCCTGGACCACTAAAAAATCCACTTTTTGTGATAATACTTAGTTCACATTTGAAAACCATGTCTTTGCTTGGCTTGGTCATTTTTTAATTCATTTCATCATTTTGAGCTCAGTTGTAGATTTTGCAATTTAGAGCAACATGCGAAAAAACACATCATGATACTTTTTTGAACACTGCAGTGTTGGATATAAAGCATAGTCTAATACAGTAAACAACAATTACTTTTTTCTTTGCTTGAAGTATAAAACTGGCACCTTCAATATCGCTATTTATCAAATATCAATTGCAATAGCAACAGTGACTTCTTCATTTAACTGTGTGCTTTGTAACTGAGATTGTCTGCGAACACAGATTTCATCTCATTAACCCTCTTTCATTTGAGTTGAATACATAGCAAGAGGAAGTAAAATAATTCTCCCTCTTTTTAGATGAAGAAACTCCTGGGGATAAGCCATGATGCTTCTCATGGTTGATCTACCACGGCTGGTCCTGACGTAAGGTTTGATGAATGGTTGGTGGTCATGCAGTTCCAAAACATCAACTGCTCTTAGGGTGAGCTGAACAAATGGAGAAGTTGGTTGATGACCATCAGTTATACTTGAGGAGATGTCAAAGCTTTATATTAAATGTTGAAATCATCTTATACTCTCAAGCCTTTTCCTTGTATTGAGGCTGAAAGCTGTCTCATAAAACTTTCTATATTTACCCAACCTCTCATATTTTCAGGGCTTTCCTTGGTGGTGGTTGCCATAACTAGTTAAAATATATCCCTTTTAAAAATGGGACCTTTCAAATAGACAATCTCCCATGGGTTGTCACCTTAGTGAGAACAAGATTTTATTGTTGCAGCCCAAGACTGTCTGTGCACTAATATCTTGGGAAACATTAAGCTGAAGGAAATAAAAATTTGCCACAGAAAATCAAGATAAAGCTAGAAGATCTTGTGGGCCTGATGTCTCTGTTTTTCAAGGGCAAGAAACTTCAACATAAGTTTCAGTGGCTGAAGAATTCTGTTGACCTCTGTGTTGCAACTCTGAAGGCCACATTCTTTGAAACAATTCAACTTCTCCCTTGTAGCTCTTCTTCCTATCCCTATTTCTGTCTACGTGTTGACTGGGGAAGTTCCTTGTCCCTTTTTTTCCTTTTAATATTTTAGCATGTGAACATGCACAGTCAGTTCAAGCACGCATGGTAACATCATTAACAGCTCACATTTGGGAAGGCAGCAGAATTATCCCCTGAAAACACAAGAAATTTCCACCTTGTGTTTCTCTTTTTCTTTTTAAATAAAGAATCAAGGAAACTATGGACCGGGCTCCAGATTCTGTAAAAAAAAAAAAAAAAAAGGCTCTTAATTTTCATTTAAAACAGTCAGACATAAATAGCTCCAAAATTACTCTTGATTGAGGACCATGCACCCGGAGGACCACGCACCGAGGTAAGGCACAGGGGCTGCACCATGCAGGAGGACACGGGCCCTGGGGAGTGACTCCCCGTGGCCGGAGCACAGACTGCCTTTGCACTGCTTTGGCCGGGAGGACGTGCCAAGAGCTGTGAAGTTAAGTCCCAACTCTCACAGACTTGCCTCCCTGAGTTCGGATTCTAGAGCGATGCCTGTTGTTTTAGGATAACCCTTCTAGACTTACATCCCCTAGAATTTCTGGCATGAACATTTTTTTCTTGCCTTCACAAGAGTGGTGCTGTTCCTAGTTAATTATTGGGTTACTGGGATACGGGAAACAAATGTTCAGATTCCTCCTGACAGATACCACATCTGCCATCTCCCAAGAGCCAGCCCCAACCAGCAAGTTATAAATTATTTGAAGCACTCAATGTCCCTGTGAAAGCTGTTCCACTTAATGCAAAACACTGATCCTACATGCATTCATTAGCAAACGGGACCCAGGTTCTGTGCCTCCCTCCACCTCTCTTTTTCTCTTCTCACACTCCCGTGACCAAAGTCACCCCTCAATCCTCCTTCAGGTGTTCCTGCTTGCTCCAAAACTGGTTTTCTAACGGGGTGATAATCAAGCAGAAGACAACAGCTCTCTCAACCCTTGCTACAGCAGCACTACTGGTACCAGATCAGTCAGGAATTGTGTCTTCTGCTTAGCACGCTGTCCTTATGTGTTTCTTTAACATTTGAGAGTGTGATCTCAGACACTGGCAAGGTAAAGTATTGGCTCAGAGTAGCACAGCAACGGCAGAAAAACTTAAAAACCCGCCTTGCTTCTTTATGTGTGCCCACAGCAGCTCTGGTGCTCCGTGTCTGCGCATTACCAATCTTGCAACTCCTGGCGAGGCGCGGCATGGCAGGGGCACGTGCAGCTTGCCCTCGTTGGAGCCTAAGTCACAAATGCAATGGTGAGCGCCGTACCTGCACTGTCACAGCAACTTTGTCGCCTGGAAATAGCCTGGAACTAATTTGTCCCTTGGTGGATGCAGCAGCTGAATTTAAGACTCAGCTGCTTGCCAGTTTGACTCTGCCAACCACAGAGAGAAATGAAAGTTGGTAAATCCAGCTGTCTGATTCAGGCCATGGGGAAAGGGGAGGGTTAAAAGACGGTAGCAGGTTACTTTGAAGTAAAGTAACTTGCTTTGAATACTAATTGATTAAGTCAATTGTCTTAATTGTCTTAATTTCTCTGGAAATTCCAGTTATATTGGAAAATACCCATAACTAGGACTTAAAACTCAATTGTTACTTCTGGTTTTTGTTTAAAGAATTGACTTATCTTGCTACATTGACATGATAATTTGCTTGTTGGCTGCACTCATTTTATGACCTATATAATTAATTTTGAATTATCGGGTTCAGTTTTAATTGACATTGATTTGATAATTAAATGTAGTTGTTAGCTACTTTAGCCCAGCCCTGGCAACATGTTCGGCTCATTGCTGTTAATAAACCCCACAAAGCTGTTTTCCCTTTCAAACTACCAGCTCAGACTAAGTGTCTTAAGAATATAAGGTAAACTAGATGGTTCAGCTAATGACGTACTTACCTCAGTCTAAACTTTTTGTCTCCTACTCAGAAGGCAATCAAACGGTGTAATGACATACAAAGATTTAACAATTTCCAAGGCACTTATCATGGGATAAAACTTGCTTCTACCCTGAAATAAAAAGTGGACTTAATCTTCATATGACAAGTCTTCATTTGCTGCTTATGGATCTGATCTTGCTCCTACTACAGCCAGCCTGATTTTGCTGCAGATATCAGCCCTAAGCCACCCCCCAACCCCTCCACACACCTCAGTCTTTCCTATACACCAGCTATTTTAGACATGCACCTTATAGGTCACTTCTTGCTCAAGTTATTTTATATAAAAAATAATCCAGGAATTAATATTAATACTTTACTGTATTATATTAGATATAACACTTTGTAAGGCTTAATATTTACACCATACTAGTAAATCCTGCATCTGTATGAGGCTGTATACCCCTGTTGGTATTTCTGTATTCCTCAGTCTGATTTTTGTGATTGCTGCAGTACCTCTTAATGACTGTGGAGGCCACAAGGTATTCTATATGTTTTATCTTATATCAACCAGATCCACATTTAAACTAGCTTACTCAAGTTCCAGAAAGAGACAGAGTCTGGTGATGAAGATCACACCCTAATAAGCGTATTATGTGCCAGAGGTGCCATGTCTGACCAGTTGCAAAGCAAGGTACTTGTACACAAGAGATCTCCTTTGGTGATCAGTCATGCCTCAGAAACACAGCCACAAAGCAGATGATTGGTGATTTCACTAATAATGGCACTGCACTAGGAAAAGCATGTGTTCCTGCTGATTTAAATAAGATTTATTCTTCCTGAGTGCTTGACGCTGAACAGGTGACTTGTCTTAAGGTCAGCTCTTATGGAGGCAAAGCACGACTACAAGGGCTACCAAGACTAATCCTAGTAATTGGCACTGGATTAAAACCTGAAATAACAACAAAGAGCAAAGAATAAACATAGCATAAGTTTAACAATATGGGCAAGCCTATGCTTCTGCTGAGTAGAATAATCTTGGCAGGTCAAGGAAAACGAGGGTGCCTTCAGTGTGATTAGGCTGGATGTGTTCAAATGCAAACTGCAGTATGGATGATTACTTATCTTGTCCAAGACAGGGGCTCATTTAAACATTCCAGTATGCTTAAATGCTATTTAGAATTAACTCATACCAAGGGCAGTCAAGACAGCCTGCCACTGACAGATAATAATTTCTTAAAATGCTTGAATGTGCTCTTGCAGCTCAGGTGTCCAGTGTCACACCTGGTCCTCCTGACTGGCCAAGCTGCAAATGTTGATCTTTTGCAAGTAAGGCTCTTCCAGGAGAAACGTCAAACCTGGAATAAAGATATACAAGAGTTATTAGGACATAAAACCCTTTTTTAATGGCATAAACATGGAACATGTTATTAAAATGAAATTTTCCAGCTTAGGCCCATGTCCTTAGAGAAAAATGGGTGTGTCACTTCCATTGGTTTCAGTGGCATATCTCTGAGGAAGCCGCAGTCACTCTAGAATGTCCCAGAGAGAGGAAGGTGACTTTTCACCAGCACAATTGTCCTTTATATTGCTCTGGCACTGTAAAAATTCTCTAGTATTAAAAAGAACCCAGACTCAAACGTTGATTTTTCTGCCTATTTAAAGCTCTAAACCCCACTACAGTTTAGCGTTATTAGTAGCAAGAATCCTGTTGGCCTGAACTAGCAACTGTATAATCCAACTGTACAGTTGCCTATGCAACACATTCTTCAACTTCATCAGACACTTTCAGGCCCAATTACTGACAACAAAGCTTATTAACTGTGCTTAGTTTGGCAAATTGGTTCCTTTTATACTGGATTAATTATTATACATGTCAGTAACAACATACTTGAAAGGTTAAAATACTTGGGCTGAGTCTGATAATCTGGCAGGAATTGGTTCCACAGCTGGAGACCGCTTATTAATAAATCTGTGCATGGCTGCAATTGTAGTCATCACTCCGAAGCCTGAAGAAAGAAGCAACTTTCTAGCCCGTGCAAGACTCAACCTGGTGACAGCCACAGATTTCCAACGTGCTTTGCCAAGAAGGTAACTATCACTGTCACCATTTCTACCTCACAGGTAGAGGAAGGGAGGCACAAGGATGCAGTGTCCCAAGGTGCTGATACAAACAGAGTGAGGCAGAGAACTTAGGTTTCTGATTACTGTTTTTCGGCCACTGGTTCACAGTGAGATCTACGTTTCTGCTGCTTCACCAGTGGCTAGCAGCCATCAGCGTAGCACTGAAGGCACCATTGTCAATGCATTTGCATTAGCCTGTTCTGCTCTGTAGGCTGGCCACAGCGTCCGTACCAATGGCAGCGTCCTTGGGCTGCCTTGGTCAGGCTCCAGCATAGCACACCATGGTAGTCACGTCTGGAAAGGCATGGATCAGAGGGACTAAATCCTCCTCTAACAGGGAGGAGTGCTGCATCTTGGTCATTCAATGAGGCATCCAATGTTGCACAGGGAGTCCTACTACCTGCAACTCAGGACTGGAAACCATGCAAGTTACATGTGTGTGTGTCAGTGAGTCTCGGACTCAGGCTCCATACAGTGATGTAGACTTTAAAATGAGAGGTTGAGAAGTACACAAGGTGAGTATTTAAGTTAAGGTTGCCTGTTCTAACCTATGTTTCTTCTCCCTTGTTCTAGAAGAGGCACTAGTTTAAACTTGCTTGTATCAGTTTTGATTTGGACCCTAATAAATTTACAATATATTTTTTACCTGTGAAAGCATTTTAAACTCTATTTCCATTGGATTATTTTCATTAATTGGTAACCAGACGCACAGAGACAGGCAGAAACTTCTACTACAATTCTGTGTCTTCTGAATTTGTCCTGTCTTGAACTGTTGGCCCTGATCCTGCAGCAAGCTTCCCTGTGCTCCTCACACTTTATTAGGGTTTAGGGCATGACTTTATTAGGGTTCAAGTCTTCCATGGCAAATCAACTTCAAGGGACTGGACGTTATTTAGGTATTTACTTATTCACACAATCCCATAACTGGCAATTTTTTCTTACGTTCTCCACACAAGATCTCCTAGGAAAATCAGGGTGAAGTGCTGTGTAGCATGAACTGCAACAGTCTACTGCAGAGGGGGCCAACCCTGCATAGCGTGGACATCAGACTGGAATTCAGGGATCATTCCCCAAAGCCTAAAAATCTACTTAGATTTCTCGGTCATGTTTTCTTCCTTGTGTGGATTTTGGGACTCCCACCTCTCCCATCACTGTGCTCAAAATTATCCTGTTTGTGTGGGTCTTTCCAAGGACGGAACATACTTGGGAATAAGATGCAGAGATGGAAGAAGAGATGAAGGCTGGAAGCAAGGGCTTCTCATGCAGCATGCCTGTTATGACTAGTCTGGACTGATCAACAAAACTGTCTGTAGGATGCTGTTTATTCTGATTCTTCATCTGAAAGATGGGAGTTCCCTGTGCCCCCCACTCAATTTACCAGTTCCCAGTGGGCAAATCAATTCTGGTGACCAGACACAAGAGGACATACTACAGGACAGTTTTTGTGCTGCATCAGGTAACAGGAGCACATGTTTTGGGGTCAGGTGATAAAGGCCATCCTCTGTGTTGCATCACCTGATTTCATACTGGAAGATGTGTCCACAGTGCCTCAGTGTTCAATGAGGTTTAAAATAGGGTGGCTTTGCTCCGCTGTTGCCCCTTCCTCCAGGCACTGTCCAGAGGGTCCTGCTCCACCGTTTGAGCTTCATTTCTGCAGAGTTTAGGAACCACCGCCTCAGCACTGCAACACATCCCTACAGCTACGCACTGCGATACGTCCCCAAAAGGAGTTGTTTAAATAGCTGTTAAAAATAGACCCATCACCAGCACCTGGTTTTGATGGGATTTGTGGGTATTGGAGTCCTGCAGGTGCACAAAAGTCGCATTTTCAGCCTCCTTTTTTTGAAACACGAGCATTAGGGACCTATTAAAGATATTTTTAACAGAAAAAGAAACACACTTATATACGCGAGTCCAGGTGAGCGCTGGCTGTGGG
>NW_008795029.1:8184053-8190555 GCF_000699145.1 Aptenodytes forsteri
TCTGTTGTCTCTACCTGTCGGCGGTGAGGGGAAGCCCGCCCTGCTTCCTACTCGGGAACGGGAAAAGTTTACGCCTGTTTAGCCCAGTCGGTGCGCCCGGAGCCCGGCTCGTGGGCTGTGGGTGAGCTTTGCCTCGGCTCATCCCGTGCCGTTCAGACCACGGCCGCGTCCCGTCTTCCTGGCGGGGACCCGTCTGTTTTTATCCCCCCCTTGGGCAGCGAACGGAGCCCCCGGGAAGCTCCGATGCTGGGGAAAGAGCTGCCGTTCCCAGCTGTGAAGACCGTGGGGTGCCTGTGGAGTTGGAGCCGGTGTCTGTCAACCAGGGCGCGGGTGTGCTGGGTGGGGAGGCAGGGTCCCGTTCGTGCCCGGTCTGGGGCCGTGGGGCTGGCGCACGCTGAGCCTGCCCCGGGCGGAGGTGTTGCAGGGGCTGCTGCTCCGGTGGTTGGTTTTCTTCCTGCTGACAGGTGAATTGTGCGTGCTCAGGGAGGACTCTGCTCTCCAGCGGTGGCAGAGGCGATAGGCCTGTTAGTGCCGTCGGGGTGGAGGAAAGCCTTAGGAAGTAGGCAGCTTTCAGAAATGCCCGTTATAATGTACGTTGTAACATTCAGCAGCACCACGCGACTTACCAAAGGAGTGTGTCATAGTTTTTAGTCCAAAATTTTTTTAAAAAGTGTAAGAAATTGTCCGGATCTCTTAACTTTAAGGTAACACAAAGGAGGCCTTAATGAAAATGGATTAGGTATCCCAGCTAACTGTTGTTTGGCTTTCGTTACCAGTTCCATTTCAGATTACACCATTAGTCATGTGCTGATGGGCAAGCAGTTGGTAGTTCGAGACTACCGGTGTGCCGCTGTCATTCATGATGCGTGCAGGGACTATCCTGCCAAGGTGCCCCTATCCAAACAGCATAAGCTGCAAAGCAGGGGCCATGCACTGAGTTTTAATGTTGTTTAAATCTTCTACGCTTTGTCCTGTCCTTCACATGAAGAACAGCAGTCTTCCACAAAGCGCGAGTGGTTTTTCCAGGTAACACATTACTTGCAGGCCATGGGTCAAGCCTGCCATGCTTTGTATCCTGATTTTTGGTTCGTGTTTGTGTGTGTGTTTGTCATCCCATTTTTGCTCATGCAAAGCTGGCATCTGGCTGATCTGAGGGTTATGTGACCGTGTGTCTTTGGGGTAAGTAGTCCAGGGAGGGAAGGACAGAGGAATGGATGGAGAGAGGGATTTGGGGGATCTTGTGCTCCTAAAAAGCATAGAATTGCAATAAGAGGGAGAAGAAGCAACCTGAAAAATCCCTGCATATTTCAATGTGAGAAAACGGACTAAACCTTCAACAGCTTTCTTGTTTTTTCTACTTGTAAAGAAAAAATGCTTTAGGCAAGAAGTAAAAGACACATTTGGAAGCTGAAGGAAGCTATTAAAGAGAAAAAACAGAAGCTAGTACATGTATTCACTAGAAAATAAGTAACACGAGAGGCGACAGAGATGCGGTAAGATTGGAGATACAACAGGAAGTGCGACTTCCTTATGTGAAAACAATAAAAATATTAAAAGAAGCTAGAGAAAGGGAAACGACATAAAGATGTTATCTTAAAAACATTACTGGTCATTGCATTTAAGTGAGCATAATAGTTGAGTTACTCCTGTATATAATTTTGAACAGTCCTGCTTCTTGAGATAGGTAATGAGCTGCTGATACAGATGTAGTTTTGTTTAGGATGCTAGAAGTGAGTAAAAGTGCCAGCCATTGTAATTACGTTATGATAAATCCTCTGACAAGACTCTTGCATCAATGAGTATGGTTGCAGAACTGCTGTGTGCATAAAAAGAGAAGTAGACAAAACTGGTTAATATTATCCTCTCTGCTTCAACGTATTGAAGGGTAATCGTGGTGGTTGTTAGGGATGTGATTGCAACTCTGTCCCCTTTCTGGTCTCAGAGTCCAGTCCTTGAGGTAAGTAGTGTACCGCTCATAGGTGTCTTTGGCTGAAATGTTGTTCTCCTGTCCCTACAGCACGGGATCTGACAGCAGGGTCCTGTGTGCACTAACTGTTTTTCAGGTCAGAGCATATGGGAACTGCTTTCCCCATGTCATTTAACACAACTTCTTAGAAATCCAATACATAAATTACATTAGGGGATATAGATCAATAATCCTTACTGAATGGTGTGCATCCATCACCATTATAAAAGCGGGCAGACTAGCAGGGATGCTGTGAATGTTGGAGGCCATTTCTATCATTCTTGATGTAGAACAAATGTACTGGGTTAGACAGAAGGGTCTGGTCCAGACCATTTGTCATGTCTCTGAAAAGCCTGCAGTTGATGGTTAGAAAGAGGTTTTCCTCCTGCAGAATCTTCTCTGCAAACTTCTGTCAGTCTGCTGCCTTGAAGACAGGTTAAAATTGCATTTTAAATGTTGAATGGTTCTCACGGTTTTAGCAGAGTAAAAAAAGTAAAAATATCATTGCTATGTTTTGTGTCCTGACATCTATTTTGCACTTTTCTCATTTGTGGCAGTTGGAAAGTTTTCCAAATTATTGTGATGTCTGAAAGCAAAGGTGATAAATTTCAGTGTTCTAAATGGGAGATGGTGGATGTTGTGGCAGACTGAAAAATGAGGACCTTTGAGACCTGGTGGTTTTCAGCATGAATCTTAGGGCAAGTTTTGCACTAGTGCAGTGGTAGGATGAGAGTAACTTTTGAACTACTTAGCTGGAAAGAGGTCAGTGTTCTAGAATTCACACCGTATTATTTGCCCTTCCTGGCCAACAGTTTTCGTTGTTGAAGAATAACGTGTCTTGGACATTGCGTGCTCAGTTGGCAGCTAGGGAATTGCAGCAGAAAATGGGAGATGACAAATACCATCTTTATGGAGGTCACAGCACCTGTAATTGTCCAGAAGACAGTTGATGCATCTCTTTACCTAAATGCCATGTTTTTAGGGGAAGTACTTAAAAATGAAATCATAAAAGAAGGAAAAAAGGGACCTCTCAGAAGCCAAACTAAAAATACTGCACTGAGAAAATAAAAATAGGCCTGAACACTGCCATCCTAGCTAAAAATTATGAATTCTGGTTTTTTGATTGGAGATACTCTGTTCTTTTCCTCCTCTCACCCATGTCACATACATCCTTAGGGTCCCAAATCTGTTTTGAACTGCTTGTCTGCCTGCACAGGCTTTCGACACGCCCTGAAGACTTTCACTTCTGTCAGCTACAGTGAGAAACCTTCCTGGAAACATTTGCATTGCTGGAAGGCAAAAGCTGGTTGGAAAAGGGATCAGCACCTGTAGCAGTAGTACTGATGTTGCAGGTGGACATGCTGAAACAACATCAAAACCAGGCTCACTTTGGTTGTTGAAGCTTTGTGGGAACGAAAAAGGTGGAACGCTGGTATGTGACTGAAAAACTTAATACAAAGTTTGCTTAGAAGTATTAACTAGCATGTTTTTAGCATCTTAGCTGGGAATGGGGGCATCTCTGTTATTCCCTGGCAATTCACTAAGTGGCTGTGTAGAAAGTGTGATCACAAACCATGCGGATGTGACTCTCATTGAAGTTGCATGTGGCTACTTTAGGAGTGAGTTTGATCCTATTGCTAGCTACGTGGGTGTGTTTGGTTTTTTGTTCTTCCTGAGGCTACAAGCACAAACCTCTCCGGATTGTTAGGAGAATCTCATTGTATGAGATTTTTGTGTTATATCCTCTTTGGCTAAGTGTTCTGAAGTTATGTTATATGAATCCTCAAAAGGAAGCATTCGCTTACATTTGAACTTGCCAGCACCTGAGTTCAGGCCCTCAGGTGTCTTATCTCTCCAGCAACAACTGAGACAATGGCGCTTTATTTTTGCAAGATAAATATTCAAGCCTGAGGAGTCTCAGGTTTTGGTAGGTAGGCAGTGATGTTTGCTGTTAGGTTTTTGTTGGTGGTGTGTGGTTTTGATTTTTTTTTTTTAAGTTATGGAAGCTTAAATTTTGCAGTGGGGCTTTCACAGATACTCGGTGTCAGCCCCAGTGCTTCCCTGGGTGCACTGCCCATCAGAAGCTGGAAATTCAGCAAAAGATGTAGCTTAAAATTATACATTTCTCTTAATGGCTAGGGACTTAAATCTTTTTTGTAATTGGTTTCCTTATATTGCATCTTAACTTTTAACCATAAAAAATAATTTATTAGGATTACAGTTTCCAAAATCAAACTAAGAAGTGCTCAGAGCACTCCAGCAAACTTAGAAACTGCAAGGAAGGGCAGACACCATGTGTTTGTAATATTGTGCAGTATCCTCATCCTCACTCTGCTTGGATTCAGTCACTACCTGTGGTTTCTTTGCACATTAAATCTGCCGTCTCAATTGTTTGGGTAACCCTTCCTGCCCTCCTGGGGAAGTCCTATCTTTAAGGCTTACCTGCAAGGATGCAGCTACAGGTAGTAGGCACTGCTGCAAGGAAACCTTGTTTACTATTTATGTGGATAGTGCTTAGCATGATGGAAATAAAAAAAATCTTCCAGAACCTATGGTTGATACTTTGCTGGCAATAAAAGTGACAAGATAAAAAGAGACATTAATGTATTTAGATATTATGTCAGGTTAAGCTTAGTGTTCTGGCTCAGTAGCGTCCAGCCTGTAATTCATGTAGGCTGGGCAGGGGAGGAGTACATGCTTTATGTCATGAGCTGACCTGGGATAACTAAGAATACTGTTAGTGTTACAGCTTGGTTGATCTGCTGACTAGCTACCGCCGAGAGGGCAGCTTTCTTCATTCTCCCTTCTTTTCCTACAATGAGCCGTCTTGCAAAGTTAAATCAAAAAATAAACTACACTTTAAACAAACTGGGGGGTTTGCTGGTCTGTCTCCCTGAGCAGTCAGACAGACAGTGCTATTGCCAGCACAAGGAGGGGACTGGGAATGTGTATGTGGGGGTGAAGGAGGAGTGAAGCCTCTCTTTGATAGCAGCCGACGGTTACGTTGCCTCAGCCTTAACATTGGTTAAAAAAACCAGCCAAAAGGACAAAAAGAAGTGAAATCTACTGCTATGTTTTATGACACACATACATATAAGAGTTTTGTCATTTTGGTTCTGGAAAGTATTTTTCTAAACGGTAACAAAAATAATTAATGTGTCAATCTTTCCTCTGTCAAACAGGAAGCAACAACTTTATATGGCTCATGTCTGACAACATGCACCACCAGTGGCTGCTGCTAGCTGCATGCTTTTGGGTGATATTCATGTTCATGGTTGCTAGCAAGTTTATCACATTGACTTTTAAAGACCCAGATGGTAAGTTCAACTTTAATGTTTGATGTGAAACAGAAAATTGAATAGTGCTTCACACAAATACTCTTCCTGTGCAGAGTAGTTCTCGGCATGTTACCACTTCTTCAGTAGGATTGAGAACAGAACAACTACGTTCCTAGAAGTAACAGTGCTGGTATTCAGTTTCTGCTTTTCTTGGTAGAAGTCTGCAAAACTAATATCGTGCCTTTTTTGTTTGTGGTTAAGAGCAGAGGGGATCGTGTTTGGCAGTACTGTCTTGTGAGGTCCGCTTTTTCAAACACGCTCAGTTTCGGTGTCTTGATCTACTAGGAGCAGAAGTCACGTGCAAAACAACGGAGCACAATTACCTGTTTAAAGACAAAGGATATTCACAAGGAATTAAAGGGTTCATTTCACATGATACTAGTTTCTGTCCTCTTGTGACTGCTTGTCCTGTGGCCGCAGTATTATGTAAAACTTGTGGAAAGTTTTATTTCATTTGCAATGCACTCAGCCTAGCCACCTCCGCCCTGCTTCTTGCATTCAGTTTTATCCTCTGCTGTTTGACTGAGAAACAGCTTATAGGCTTTTGCTTAGCTTAAGTAGCCCAGATGGTATTAAGCTGATGAGGAATTTAAGCCATTTGATGGCCCCACACAGCATGTTACAGTTTTCTGTCTGCTGAGGAGCTACTGTTACAAAACCATCCTACAGAGAGTTTAGGGTGAAGGTGATGACATGACTTACAGTCCTAAGAGATCTGTATTTCCACATCTTCCTAAGATACGCGAAAAATGTGTAACTTCTGAAGCGCTGACATCACTAGTGCCATTTGTTTCAATGACTTGATAGTGGATAAATATATTAGGTGTATCTTTTTAAATAGCATACCTCTATGTGAATATTTATTCAGCAAGTCTTACAGATGAGAACTGTAGGCTAACTTAGCTTTCCTTGGTCCCAGCTGGTTTTGAGCCCTAGTACATCAGCAGATAAGCTGGTCTTATGTTAGGTAGTTAAATCTTCCAGTATTTCATTCTATGCCAACTCTTGTTTCCCAGCTCAGGTATTCTTTGAGTGGTTCTTTACATCAGAATTTGTCAGGAGGATTAAAATGTAGTTTAAAAAAAAATTACTAGAGTACACCCTTTGCATTTACTTGCTTTTTATTATGTTGGCTTGCCAATTTTTTTCTTTCTGTTTTTTTTTTTTTTTTTTTTTCTATGCTGAATCTTCCTTCCCC
>NW_008795029.1:8190724-8211766 GCF_000699145.1 Aptenodytes forsteri
TTTCTTTTTTTTTTTTTTTTTTTTTGTCTATGCTGAATCTTCCTTCCCCTTTGAATAGTTCTCTGAGCAGAAAGTTGTATAATTTCTTAAGCTCCAGTCCTGCAAAGGCATGACTGTGGTTAAGTGTATGTATGTGTTGGAGATACCAGTGTTTGTACTGGGACTAATGAAGGGAAGTAATTTGAATATACCAACAGAATTTTGGAGACAGTCCTAACAGGATGGCCAATCCTGGAGGAACTCTTCTAGACTTAACAAAATATGGCTTGTCAGAAATTTTCCTTATTTGGACGTGTCTACTTAGCAGCTAGAACAAAACCAGCAGATGCTCAATGAATCAATGTTCTTTTGTTTAAGCCTTTTACTGATGTCTTGGGTGCATGAGCAATAGGAACTTCTTAATGAGAAGGAGCAAGTTTCTGTCGATCATCTCTAGTAGCATCTGCAGGCATGCTTTTACCCAGGGATAATGAAGGATACTTTAACTGCTCTTTCACTGAGTCAGATTACTTTGATTTTACAAAAGGATACCGTGAAGTAAGTCTGTGCACAACAATATTTACTGTAGCTGATTGCTTGGATGCTTACGTTGTTTTCAGTTTTAACTTGCTTTTCCACGCGTGCCCTTTGTTAAAATCCAGTGTAGGCAGAGTAGAGTACTCCCTTAAGAAAAGGACATAGGCACTACACACATTTTCTCGACCATAAAACAGTAAGCCACTGTGGATGCAGACGAAGAAAGATTATTCATAGAAGAAACTATATGAAGGGGAAAGTAGTCCAATGTGGATGGAAATAAATTTTCAGGGAGAAATCATGTTCTTTTTGCTTTCTGGTTAGAGAAAGCTGCTTCAAATTATTTTTGATCTTTCCGCACCATGTAAAGTAAAGCTACAGTCTTGTGTTATTTTTCAGTTTTCTTCTAGCATACCAATTGCAAAAGATGCAGAGGGTTCTTCCCTTACATATTTTAATTTGGTCTCAAACTATTAGCTGCCCTAAAATCATTAAAAAACAAGAGTATCAGCTGAGTTTGTTCTTTCGTTGTGGCAGTCTCTAAGGAAGGCCATCAGTCCAGTAATAAAGGAAGAGCGGATCTTGCATTTATTGTTGGTTAGAGGTGTTTACTTAGAGCACCAAAGAAATAAAAGGTGGTCCTTAATGGCACTTCTATTCTGGTAATGTCTCAGAGTTTACAACAGAAGAAACCTATCTACTAATATGAGGGGAGGGAGAAACCTGACAGATTAAGTTTTTTATTTGGACATGCTTTGGGAAGTTTATTGAAAAATAAAAATCTCATACTGTCAAGTCCATATAGTTACACTCAGTTGTCTACCAATCATGATACTTGAATTTATGATTTCCATGACTCTGCACAGTTTGTTTAAAAAAGACCAAAATAAAAGATAATGGACATGTTTCTTTGATAAAACTCAACTGAAGTTGCATCCAAAATTCCCATACAATACGTCCTTTAAAATGTTCATAGTCTGTCTCCTGTCTTGTCTAGTACCTTCCCATTTGGAAACAAATCCTAATGTTTTGTAAGCTTAATACAGAAAGTGACGTTCAGTTGTGTTAGTTGCAAAGCAGAAATAGTTGCCTTCCCCTCCCCTTCTGTAATGCTCTTATCTCTCTTCCTTCCTTAGGCTATGGTGCCAAGCAAGAGCCATTGATACTGACAGCTGTGACAAAAGTGGAGGAGGTGCATGTGCCAAAGGAAAAACATTGGCCTGAAGAATTCCAGGTGCATACTGTTGAGATAAGGGTTACATGTATTAAAGAGTGAGAGAAAATAAGAGATTAAGTAAGGGCTTCCTGTTGTTAAAAGGAATTGCTACACAGGAATTATTTATTCAGCCTGTTCTATTTAGATAGAGCCAACAGAATTAATTTTAGCTTCACAAAGCTAGTTTGTTACGGTAACCTGCTGTCTTATTTCATGTGAATGATTCAACTTAATGTGTTTCCATTTCTAGGAGAAAATCATTACAGTACTCCTTTATCAAGTCAGGACAGTCATTTTTGCTAGCCTTTTTAATATAATGGCCCAGTTTTGGATTACTGGTATTCTGCCTTGCCGTAGCCATCAGGTTCGTGGTTCTTGAGGGCAAGCCTGTGTCTTGTTTATTCTCTTAGTTCTCTGCCCAGTCTCTCTGGTTTTTTTTATCAGTCTCCATTTCTTTTTCATGTTTTGGGCTCTTTGTGCTTCGCATCTCAGCATTTTTCCAAAGTAGAACATGAACACAATAGTATTCAATACCAGTTGATCCTTTAGATGCATATTTCTGTGCTTTCAGCGATAAAGCAGAACAAATGTGGTGCCTGCTAATATACAGGGAAAGTCTGAAAATCCCTAATGCAAGTGTAAATTTGAGACTAGTTGCACAGTGGACTAAGGCCAATTTTTTTTTTTCCATTGGTTAGATAAGTCACCTTACGTTTAGAGTATTTTTGTGATGCAGCATGGAAGGTAGGCTTCTGTATAAACATGACACTTTTTGTTTTCATATGTAAAAAACCTGAAATTTAAGTTATCCTCAAAATACTTGGGCGAAACACTTTGTTCCGTGGAAGGCTGGCAGATCTGTGTAGTGAGTTTTAATATCTTCCTTTACGTGTATGGAAAAGGATAATAAGGTTTCTGGATCTAAAACTATTCCCTTTTGACTTCCCGACAGCATGAAACACAGAACAATAATATTAATCCTGGTTGTATGCAAAAGGAATTGTTTTGACAGATAAGCAATCTGTCAGGCTGTTCAGATTACATTATGACCAGGGGATATTGGAGAAGAGTAACAAACAGAAAAAGCAGAATGAGATTTTTTTTTTCCTTATGGAGGATTGGGACAAAAAGTAAAATCATTCCTTTTTCATGTGTAGCTTGGACACTGTACCTAAAATCATAGAATCACAGAATGGTTTGGGTTGGAAGGGACATTTGAAGATCATCTAGCTCAATCCCCTGCCTTGGGCAGGGACATCTTTCACTAGATCAGGTTGCTAAAAGCCCTGTCCAACCTGACTTTGAACACTTCCAATGATGGGGCATTGACAGCTTCTCTGGGCAACCTGTTCCAGTGCCTCACCACCCTCATAGTAAAGAATTTCTTCTGTATATCTAATCTAAACCTACCCTCTTTTAGTTTAAAACCATTCCCCCTTGTCCTGTCATTACAGACCCTGGTAAAGTCTTTCTCTGTCTTTCTTATAAGCCCCCTGTAAGCATTGAAAGGCCACAATAAGGTCTCCCCGGAGCCTTCCCTTCTCCAGGCTGAACAACCCCAACTCTCTCAGCCTTTCCTCACAGGAGAGGTGCTCCAGCCCTCTGATCATTTTTGTGACCCTCCTCTAGACCCGCTCCAACAGGTCCGTGTCTTTCCTATGCTGAGGGCTCCAGAGCTGGACGCAGTACTCCAGGTGGGGTCTCACCAGAGCAGAGTAGAGGGGCAGAATCACCTCCCTCGACCTGCTGGCCACACTTCTTTTGATGTAGCCCAGGATACAGTTGGCCTTCTGGGCTGCAAGTGCACACTGCTGGCTCATGTCCAGCTTTTCATGCACCAGTACACCCAAGTCCTTCTCTGCAGGGCTGCTCTCAATCAGTACATCCCCTAGTCTGTATTGATACTGGGGATTGCCAACTATGTAAATCAATTAGTGGAAGGAGGAAGATTTGTCAGTAGAAATTTAAAATTTCCCATCACCTGTTAATCAGACAAGCTCCTTTTTCTTCTCTCCCCACTAATTTTGAGACCGAGTTGGTCGTGGTTCCTGTCTTAGTCTCAGAAAAATGAGACATATCAAACAGTTCATCCATTTTTGGGGAGAGGAGTCTTGCCTACTTCTCTCACTTGCCACAGGAAGCGCTGATACTCATTGTGTGAATTTTTGTCGACTTTGCTGGAGCTTGGATAAATGGAAACACTGAATGCCTACGAGTGCTAGAAAACAACACAGAACTTTTATCCTAAATTCTTCTTTCCCAGCCAGATGGATCAATATCCCTAAGCCCCATCCTCTCAGAGATTAAAGCTTAATTTCTGTTGAAATTCCTGTCCCGGCCCCTCAGAAGCTTTCTTACTTGCTGTTGAAGCTTTGTGGGAGTTCCAATATTTGGTCAAGGCATATTGTATCCGCACAGATAAGACCCTGCTGCTCTGCAGCGGACTTAAATTGTTGTATGGAAAAGCTCTTACTACTGTGCTACTGTTAACTACTACGTAATGACTTAAGACTCAAACCAATGTGTACAGCAGCAGCACAGGAAGGAAACTGTGTGCTACTTCTTTAGTTAATACATAGCAATGTTTTAATCGTGAATCTGGGAGTCGTTAGAATGCACAGTTTGGGGATTTTTATACTTTAGAATTTGATCTGAAAACTAAATTCTTGCACTTTTTTTTTTCTTTCCCCTCTGCATTTCATAAAGCCAACTGGAAAAGCTTTTTCTGGAAATCTGATCCGCCAACCCCTGGTTCATATGGAAAGACTTGAGCTTCTCAGGAATGTCTGCAGAGACACTGCATTGAGAAATCTCTCTCACACTGCAGTTTCCAAATTCGTCTTGGACCGAATATTTGTGTGTGACAAGCACAAGATCCTGTTTTGTCAGACGCCAAAAGTGGGCAACACTCAGTGGAAAAAAGTCTTGATCGTTTTAAATGGTATCTACTCTGCTGTGGGTGTGTGGGTTTCTTTGAGGAGGAGGAAAGAACAGAATTGGTCCAACTGGGACAACACAAAAATGGATTCTTTCTGCTTTTCTGTGCACTGATACTTAATTTCAGCCTTTCATTCTTGACAGTTGCTTCTAGTCCTTTCAAAACATCTCTTTTAAAGAAAATACACCTGTTCTTTCTGTGCAAATAAGCGTTGTTATTACTTGGCTCAAAAGTGATTTGAGTCATGAAAGAGTACCCATATGCATGTGGCAGGTAGATTTGTTATCTTTGAAGGGGTGGCACTAATTTCTAGAATTTGAAACAAGTAAATTACAAGGTATCACAATTCCCTAAGAAACAATAATATAAAATTTCTGACTTGAGGCCAGTGACTTTTAACTAGGGGTTTTTAGCCATGAAGAAAGCTAGTTAAAACTTGGAAGCTGCTGTTGGTCTGTACTGCTGAAATCTTGTGTATGTGCTATTAGCGAGCCATCATAGGAGTTACGAAGATTCTGAGGTGCTTAAGGCAATAGTTTGGTCAACAAAGGTATGTTATAGAAGACTGTAAAAGGAGGAGTAAAGGGACTAGTGTGTTTGAATAACGATCTACAGGGTGAACGCTGCCTGTCTATATGTAGCCTACCATCCTCTTCTAGTAGCCTGGTATGCCAATAAAAATAACTCATTTCCTCAGGGTTTTCTATTGTACCACTACCTGCACACATAACCTTAACTTGATAGTATTTAACATAACACACCTTTGTGTTTGACATGAGACCCTCCTGTCTGTGCACCAGGGCTGTGAATTTGCTACATACAGTCAGGTTGGTTGAGGTCCTCCTGTGGTTTTGCAGGTGGCATAGCTCACCAAGATGTGGGCAAAACCTGAACGTTGTAAACCCAGCTTTCTTGTTAGAAGCACCCTACAAACAGTCAGCTCTGCACTTGTGTTTTTATGTTTTCTTTACCTTGTGTGAGCTAGTTTGCACACCCGGAAGGAAACAGTCACAAATTGGCAAAGGAACTGTGTCCCTCAGCAAAACTTTTGTAGCAAGGAGTATGTCTTTAAAAACTTTAATGTTAGTTTGAGCTTTGATACATGGATGGGAGCTGAAAATCTGGGAAAGATATGCATGCACATAGGTATGGGCATGTGTCTTAAATACCTATGAAAGCTACCCTCCGAGAAAGTACTAAATATGAAACTATATGAGTGTGCTAGAAGTACCTGCTCTTACCAGACCTTAACAGAGATAACGTGCAAAGAATAGCTCAGGACAGGCAGGGGTGTGTTGGCTGTGTTGAGTGGAGGATAACTCATGTCTTAACAGCAGGGAACCTTTCACCTTGAGTTTCCTAGTTCTGGCATGTTGGATAATGATAGAAAATTGTTGCCATGTAAACACTGGTCTCTTCTGCCTTGAGCTGCCAGTGTACTAGTATCTGCTGATGAAGACTACCGCTGCAGTTGACCTAACTTTCTCCTCTTTGGGTAGTTTTAGCAGGCAGGACTGATACTTGAGGGGGAATACTTTACGTCCAAATACTTAAGTGGTGTTTGGAGGTTCAGGGTGGAGAAGTGCAGCTGTGGCACTGTGGGGGACCTAACTCTGCTACTGCTTGTACCGAATCTCTGCTCTGGATGAATGCAAGGTTTCAGTTTCTGAGGCTGTCTAATCTGACATCTCATCTGTTGTCCATATGTAATTCACCTAGAGTACAAAAAAATATAATCAGGAAACTGAAATTAATAAAATACAACCACCACCACCCCAAAAAAAAAACCAACCTAGAAAACTGAGAAGCTGAGTGGTGTGGATTATTCACTGCAGTTCTGGAACAGAGAAGGCCGCAGAGGCTTTCACCTAAAGAGCTTGTTTTGTAGCACCCTGTTCTTGTTGCAGGTTGGTACTCTGAAATGATGCTGTTGTGTGAAGGCTTACTCCTAAAGTCTAAGGGGACCACATGAGATATTTCTCAAGGTCGTAAAAACTTCCAGGATCAGGATCTTAAAATAAATGCATCAGAATTTAGTGACATTATTTTTCTTGTCAGCTTATGTGCTTGCAAAAATGAATATCTGGAGGCTTTCTATTGTTAATTTTAGTGCTTTTTAATCTGTGTAGTATTGTATGATTGGAATTTTTGTTTCAGCACAGCATAGTCATTAAAATAACTTCATGGATCCTGACAGCAAAGTGCTTTTGTGTTGAAGCCGTTCCAAAAGCAGCCCACAGCATTTATTTTTTGTTGGTGTTAGAAACTCAGCCAAAAAGCTGGTTTCTTCTTTGGAGTTAATCCTCAGTCTTCCTCCATTTGTATGCGTGGGCAGAGGGAAAGAGAATGGGGACACTGAGGTTGGGGAGTTATAGGCTTAGACATAATTGCTGGTGCAATTTGCATAATGTGCTTTTCTGAGTGTTTTGAGGCCATTTGGTCTTGGACCTTGATGTCACATACCCTAAAGAATTTTAACAGTTTTCAGCTTCGCAGTCAGAATCTCTCATCACTTAACAGTCTTAAACATAGTAACTGTAAATGCTAAAAATACAGAAAAGAGAAAGATAAAACAAAAAGCTGTCAGCCAAAGGCACACATGCTTGCTTGTGCTCACTTTTTTTTTTCCCCTTGAATGATTCACTCGCTCTCTCTTTTTGATTTGTCTAGGAGCGTTTTCTTCAATAGAAGAGATCCCAGAAAATATTGTACATGACCATGAGAAGAATGGCCTTCCACGCTTGTCCTCCTTCAGTGACTCTGAAATTAGAAAACGGTAAGAAGTGGCTTCTCAGAGGTGTGGGAGGGGTTTGGAGTCAGTGGTGTTATCAACAATCAAGTTGAAGTCTACATCTGGAATTGAGGACAAGGGGGTTTCTGCTCCAGCACTTGTATTATGGCACTATTCTGCTATCCTCACAGATGTCGCTGTGACTACCTCCCTGCTGACTTTGAAGGAGAACACCAGTGTAATTGGTGATACAGTTAGGTGAGCCAACCAGCTCCCTCTGGATATAGGGTTTCTGTAGTTCAGCGCATACCTGGTTGTTACATAGTTGACCTTCAGAAGGGAAGGTTTAGTTGGAAGGTCCACCCTGATGCCTTCTATTGTAAATCTTAACTGCCGAAGCGTAAGATTGTCATTACAGGCAGATTTACTTATTGGGATTGAGCTGGGTAAGTTTAAAACAGTGCTCCTTAGCCTGAAAGTATTGTCCGTTCAGCTGAACCACTTTATCTTCCTGTTTGGGTGCTTCTGGTTCTTCTCAGAGCAGAAAAAAATACTTCTCTGCAGTAGAGCCTTCTAAATTACTTTGGCTAGATTTTTGACTGTGTCTGCTCTCATCTCTACTAAAGCCCATGCCATATATAATCCCTGTAAGGGGTGGCAGCATGGAGAGAACAGGACATAAGATGACAGCAGACACTTGTAAGCTTGTGCTTGCGTGGTTTTTGTGTGTATTAAGCCATTCTGAAGAGTCAGCCCCTTATACATGTGGTGTCAGCTGTCAGTAGAGCTCAGTCCAAGGTTTGTTGTATTCAGCGGTACAAATACACTTATCACAGCCTGTGGAAATGGTGTCACTTGATTGTGTTGATAGTGTGCAAGAGAAAATACTGTCACCACGTTCTTGAGAACGTGGATCCGTTCTCCCTCACTGTGAACAGCCCTGCGTAGAAAGTAACTGTTCACCTGGGTGATGAGCCATAGCTAGGGTATTTGAAGCTGAATGCCATTATGATTTGGGTTGTCGCAGTCAGCCCACCACAGCAGTTGTGCTGGAGATGCATAACATGGGTTTGGTTGGGAATTCTGAAACAAATTATCAGAGAGAGGGATGGTGTGGATCTGTTCATCTGGTTTGCTGACCTCCAGCCCTGCCTGGTTAGGAGTAGGTCAGGAGAACCTGAAGGCTGATCCAAGTGCCTGTTGAGGCTGGAAAGAGTCCATCCACTTACTTCAGTGAGGACTGGGCTCTAAATCTCCTTTCTCAGCTATTTACTGAAATAAACTTTGTTTTCAATTTACTCTTCCTACAGATAATCTCTGACTACAGAATATTACAGTTCAGTGGTATCACAACAAAATGTGAAATTCTGTTGAAAACTGTGGTCTCATGAAGATAATGTTCTCGGCCATTATTGAAAGCATGACAAAACATCAAATAAAATACCAGAATTATTTTTTTTTTTTTACTTAAGCAGTGATTTGTCTAACTACCTGCCAGTGAAAAATGCAGCCCTCTGTATACATGTAGCTGCACCAAGCCACTTTTTCTATGCCTTTGTGTATTTTGCTGCTTGAGCTTGATCACAAGGCATTAAAAATATCTTTGACTCAGAGCTTTCAGCGTCTTATCAGCATCTTTCGTCTCCTGTTTATATGGATTGAGATAAACTAAGCTCCTCCGGTTTGAATAAAATGTGAAAACTAGGATGAACTATTTCCACTTTGTACTGTATACAAAAACTGTTAGTAAAAAGACAGGAATTGTATTTCTAGTCCTATTGATTGTAATATTGATAGACTGTGCAAGTGGTGTAAGATTCGTATTGCTGTGTCTGTGGTCAGAGTTTATGTACATTTTGTAAGTCTTTGCTAAACGCACTTTAAACACTTTGCTGAACTCTTTCCTTAATTATTTAATTTCTTTTTTTTTTTTCCTTCCTCTGTTTAGACTGAATTTATACTTCAAGTTTTTTATTGTTAGAGATCCATTTGAAAGACTTATTTCTGCATTTAAAGACAAGTTTGTGCACAATCCTCGGTTTGAACCTTGGTACCGGCATGAAATCGCTCCTGGCATCATTCGTAAATATAGAAAGAATCGCACAGAGACCAAAGGGCTGCAGTTTGAGGATTTTGTGCGCTACCTGGGTGACCCTAACCATCGATGGCTGGATGTTCAGTTTGGTGACCACATCATTCATTGGGTAACATACGTGGAACTTTGCGCCCCCTGTGAAATCACATATAGTGTGATCGGACACCATGAAACCCTGGAGGACGATGCTCCGTATATCTTGAAAGCAGCCGGCATAGACCATCTGGTATCGTACCCCACGATTCCACCAGGCATAACGGTGTACAACAAAACAAAAGTAGAGCGGTATTTTTCGGGAATTAGCAAGAGAGACATAAGACGCCTCTATGCGCGGTTTGAAGGCGATTTTAAACTTTTTGGTTATCGGGAGCCAGATTTCTTGCTTAACTGACACCTAGGATAAGCTCTGAAGAAGTGTCTCATGGATTAATCTAAACCTGCGTGAATACCAGCTGCAACACTGACAGAGCTGAGAATGACCATTTGTTTTCTAGCTTTTTGATGTTGCTCCATTTTTCAGTGAAATATTTGTCATATATGAACAAGTAGGGGCTTATAGTTGTTGTTTACTGACCATGTTTTCAGTATGTGACATTGCAATCTGTTAGGAATGAAGTCTCTGTTATCCGAAATACAGAATTCCACTTCTTCCCTCTTCCCTCCAGGAAAAAAGAGGGCGATCGAATGGGCTATGATCTTCCCCTCCCTCTCCCAGACAGAATGCCATTTTTAAAATGTTGTGAAGTATTTATAAAGATGGCAATTTCACTGTAGGTTAACTCTGACATGTGGGTGAACTTGATGATTCATGCTCATGAGAAAGGCATGTAGTCTCCCATGAGCTTTGAAAATGAGAGGCCAGTACAGGACTAAAAATGGATTAAACGCTTGACAAGTAAAATTATCTAGGTTCTGTTAATAATAATATTAATATATTATATTATAGTAATGCTGATCTAATCCCATTTTTGTTTGTCACAAAATGAACCTAATTAGACAGAAGTTTTAGAGGTGTTAAAAAAGGGACTGGTTCCAGAGCCCAGTTGTCTTTGTATTTTTGTCAGGTGTTTACTGTACTTACTATTGAGCCTCATAATTCTACTTTTGATTTTCAAAATGTTATTTAACTCCTGGCTGTGTAAGTTATCTGAGAACACCAGATGCAAATGGAGCATAGAAGAAACATGAAACTGCTAGGGAAATTTTAAGGAAAATTAATTTAAAATGAAGTATTAATTGTATTTGCAGGAGCACATATAGAAGTCACGTGATGCTCTCTAAATATCACACAATTTAACTTGTTTTGTCTTCTAACAGTTAAGATTAATAAAGAAGCCACAAAAGCGGCACGTCATATAAAAAAGCTGCTAGAGTTACTTGGATTAACGATCTACCTTTTTCTTATATCCAGCCTTGCTCAATGATCAGTACCTCGGAGAACAGAAAATTTACTCCCCTCTGAAAATTCATCTCCCTACTGCTAAAGGAGACAGGATGAATCCCTGATTTTTCCAGTGATTCACTGCTATGGTGTCCCGACTCAAAAATGCCCAACATTTGTGTTAGCAATGGGGTGAGTTGGCAACTTGTCAGGAGTTTGAATGTCACTTAAATTTGTGTACCCATTTTATGCATTAAAAAAGAAAACCAGGACTGAATGGATGCAGCCATCGTATTTGCCTGTGCTTGCATTGTGTCTCATAAAGAGCAGTCTCTTGTTTGAGTTCACCAGCAATAAAAAATCAGTGCGCTGCCACCTCATCCCGCAGGCCATGGGAGAGAGACACCACGTATCTGACATACAGGACTTGCCCTGTCACAGTAAGCATGTGAACTGTATTTTTTTAAATCTTAGTCCTAAAAGATTAATTTTCGGATCAGCATAATGTTGCTGGCTAGAAATGCTAATGATGGCCAGTGCTATGGAATCTGCTCTTAAATCCAGCCACAGTATGTTTTTGATAGCTTCCTGTATCAACACAAGGAAGCATCTTGCACTTGTGAAAAAGGAAGGCTGTGCCAAGCTGACATGTGCTGCTACCCACAAAAAGGAAGCCCTGTGGTAGCTGGAAATGATTTCAGAAAGATCTCAACAGACTAATTGAAATAAGGGAGAATCATTAACTGGGCATCGTTAGCAAGGGAATAGTCCAAGGTGGCAAAGCTGGAAGGTGGGATTTTTTCTTTTTTTTCTTTTTTTTTTTTTTTTAAAAACGACGATTACAGTACCCTAACTTGCTAGTTCTTAACCAATGATAAAAAGATGTTAACAGCTCCAGGTTTTTCTGTGGTTTTCTTAATATGGGAACTTAGCAAAATGTACTGTTAAACGCATTTTGGAGCTAATGAGCTGATGGATTACCTCTCTGCCGATTTAAAATGTAACAGTGAGTAATGTATAGTGAATTCAGGCCTTAAAGTTTAATTCTAATAAAGATAAAGTAGAATTGTTTTCCTCTGAAAGCATATGCTACTGATCACACAGAACACCAATGTATGTTTTTATTTTTCTTGGTAAATTACTTACTGTATTGATTTCTTAAAAAATTGCCAGGTGGAAAGTGCTACGTAAATATTGAGTGACAATATTTTTTTCTAATAGCTTTCTCTGCATTGAGTTCTCTCGGCCATCTGACAGCAAATGTGGACAGAGCTATGGACTGACACTGGCAGAGGTGTGTACTGCTCTCCCAGCTCCGTGCTCCCACGCTTTTCAGGCTGGGACTGGAACACTCATTACCATTTCTTCAATTCAAACACAAAGTTTCTTTTTTCAATTATACCCTCCTGAGCTATATTTTCTTCCTAGAAGTGTGGGTTTTTTTCCTCACATGGCTGAAGTAATGATGGCGCGATTTTGGCATGACTCTTGCAGAAACTCGGATAACACGAAAGCCCTTGGTCAGGTACGGTAGGGTTCTCCTTATCTCGGTCCGGTGCAGGTAGGGTGGCCAGAGCATACTGTGTCAGGGAGGAGGCTCTTGCCCTGCTAGTTATGACTAATTAAATGCTTGTGTTTTGTTTTAGCTTAATTGTACTCTATACAAGGCTTTCACAAGTTTAGTCCCAGCGGCATGCATGAACGTCACTTGGCTGTTCGGATGTCATTTGCGTACCGCTTTCAAACTGCAGGTGATATTTATGTCATATTTTGGGAACTGCTGGCCCAGATTGTAACTTCTCTTTTCTTGTTGTTGTTACAGCTTCAGAAAACAAACTCGCATCTTTGCTTTGTGCATATCTGTTTCTTTTTGTTGTCTCTCCTCAGCAGCTTTTGAATCCTCTGGCCCATTTTAACCACATTTTACAGAGGAAAGTCAAGCTCTTGGGGATAGTGAGTTGCAGTAATCTTCTTGAAAATAGGAGAGGAAACGTTCTTTGTACATCAGAGGGTCCATGCTGTATGTTTGTTAGCTTTAGGGAAAGTACAGACGGGAAACTGAGTTTTACTGCTTCTGCTCATTCGGGGGGCTCCTTGTTTCTCATGGACTCCCTTCCCTAGTGCTCCGAGTCTGGCCTCTGATCTCAGCTAACAAAGACAAAAATCACGAATTAAAATGTATTCCATGGGTCTGTTACCTTCATGTTCCTTATAAAATTAAGGACACTTCTAGAGGTAGCTGATGGGGGGGGGTGTTGAGGTATTGGGTTTTTTTATCTTCTTCCTTGTGGTGAAAATGGATCCAGAATTCACTTGCTTGTGAACCAACTTTAAGGGCAATGCCTGTCCCCTTTTCTTTTAACTTCAGCACACAGTGCATTATCACCGGTGTGCTTTCTGATCACGTGCCATGAAGATGTTTTTCTGTAGTTAAAATATATGTGCGATTTTTTTTTTATTTTGAGAACCGTTCCTTAAAAGAAGTAGCAATTCAAAAGTGGCCTGAAAATACGTATTTTTCACAGATAAGCATGTTGTTTTCCTATTTGTGTTTAGATGCTGCCTCAGTTTGTACTGAGGGTAACAGCCCCCTGCTGCTACGACTTGTCTCTGTCCTCAGATCAAGGAAGCCATCAGACAGCTCTGGCTTTTGTGTAACGTTACTTTTTCCTTGAGGTGTTAATAACTTTCTTGGCTGGGAAAGCCACCTTTGATCTTATCTGTGCTCCAGAAAGTTTGCTGAGAAAAGAGTGATTATATAGGGATTGCTTAAGCTTATGTTCTCAGATGAAAAAGGATGTCTCATCAGTGTATCTGCCTGTATCTGATATCCCTTAATTGACAGAGAGAGGGTGAATGATCTTTCTGCTTAATGGCCTCATCGTGATTTACACTAAGCCCCCATCCTGTTATTACGGCAATGTGAAGGGACCTGGAAGGAGGTGTAAATTCAACGTGTGCTTATTTTAAATGTGAGGGTGTAAAGGAAACTTGACGCAGGAGTTGGGCCCTGAAGATTTATCATGGCTAATTGCTCGTTACATGTCATCTGCAGAGGCTGGTGCAGTTCCTTTGTGGCCTGTGCTTGAGAAGATTTATGCAAGGTGGAAAGAGGCTTGTGGGTGGTGGAAAATTCCCTTTCAGCCTAAGTTATCTGTGCGTGTTCCTGGGCCACTGCCGTGGGGAAGGTTTTGGAAGGAAATGATCCTATTAGCAGCAAAGCCTGCAGTGCTTGGGCTGGCGAGCGCAGAGTGCCTCCCTCCTGGAGGAGGAGTTCAGCACACGCTGATGTGTGCAGCTGACTTTGGTGCTCCCTTGTATAAATCTCTATTTTTTGAGCTTTTAATGCAGCTGTGCGCAGCTGAGCTGTCATCTTGCTTTCCTGCGTGTGGCAGTAGCCTAAGGTGCTTCATCTCATTGCCACCAGAGCAGCTTTGAAAGGCCTGCAGCCTGTTTTGCTATGCAGTAGGAGATGTTTCCCTTATGAAGCGAGCAGCATTGGGCCTGCAGCCATGCAGCTGGTGGCAACAGGCTGGTGAAAGCACAGAAAAGGTGCTGTTCAGGGCTAGCTACTGTAAAATCATCATTTTTCCCTTTCAATCCAGGTAGGAGTGAAAGGGAAAAAAGATGTGTGTTTGCTTTGAGTCATAAAAAGGAACCGCGCTGATAGAAATTCCAGACTGGTAAACTCAGGCAAGGCAACGTCTGGGAGAGCAACGCTGAAAAAAAGCCACGGTCAGTCGCTTTAAAGGCCCCAGAGATGCTGGACTCCACGTTGAAAGAAAGTTGCTGAAGCTTTATGGGAGGTGTTAGAGGAGCAAGCGTGCTCCCCCCTATGGTGTATGTGCATGCCAGAGGAGCAGCTGCTGGTGGGACAGCAGGCACATGGCAGGCTGAAAGCGTGAAGCATCTGCTGCGGGTGTCTGTTTGAAATCACAGAAAGGGGGAAAAAAAAAAAAGGTGGAAAGGAAGTAATGAAAAAACAATCCTGAAGGTTGCACTCCTGGAAATGCAGTACCCACCCTAACTGCCAGAAATGCATTAACCGCCCTGGATGTGTACAAGTCATTTCTGAGCAGTTTGTGGGACAAAAGCAAATCTGCAAATAGGAGGGTAAACATGGACCATAGGGCATCTGTGCATGCTCTGGAAAGCAATTTAATACTGAGAATCTAGCCAAGACTCTCAATCATGCCTAAGTAAATGGATCTCATCTAGGAAAAATGTATAGCTATGCTGGAAGCATACAAGGAGAAGAAAAAGCTCTTGTGGAATAACTAGCTCTTTCAACAACTACGTGTTACGCACCTCCTGTGATTTAAGAAGTAGGAACATTTAGTCTTGTAGATTTTTTTTTTTTTTCCCCTCCTGTCTACAGCCTTTCTGTGTTACTCCGTTTTCTTTCCCATGTCCTGAGAGGTCTTTGGATGATACATCACAGTATGACCCGTCATTCTTCTCTTGTCAGAAGGGTGGAAGAGGCTGTAGGAAATACACAATGTTCTCTTCGTGTTCCTCAAAATTATGGAGAAAATTCAGGGAGTTGTTATCAATCACGAATGAATTGTGGTGACTGTGAAACATCAAGATTGCATTAGCTGCTTCTTAGATGTTTCATGTGTTGGTCAGGAATTCACTTATGGAAAAATTATTGCTGTTCTGTTCTGTATTTGGCATCCTTGTTCTTATGTTTTGAATGGCTTCCAGCAAGAACCATAGAATCATTAAGGTTGGAAAAGACCTCTAAGATCATCGAGTCCAACTGTCAACCCAACACCACCATGCCCACTAAACCATGTCCCTAAGTGCCGCATCTACACGTCTTTTAAATACTTCCAGGGATGGGGACTCAACCCACCTCATCAAGGTTTTACAGCAAGGAAAATTTGAAATCTGCCATACTGCAAAGCTTCACTTTGGATCCACCTATTTTACTCTCATTCTACTTTAAGCGTTTTGTAGAGTAAGAGTTGACTCTTTGCACTTTCTCAGTTTCCTCGGTTCCTGACTGTTCTTTGAAATGCCATTTGTGCCATCTGTACTTGTGAAAAGGCAGCGAGCAAGAAGACTCAGCAAAGCCTTTGGAGAGAACGGGACTCCAAAGTGGACCTTTATTCGTATGCCTCTGTCCACTTCACAAGCTTCTTTCATCTGCCAGCATCTGTTTTCCTTTCATTATCTTTTCAGTCTAGCTTTTTGCTGTAAAACCCATCACGGTATGTATTTGTGATTAAAATTACAGATTTAGAAACGTGTGAGAGGAGAGGGATTAGGGACAGAGCTGCAGCAAGAGAGAAGGAAGCAGCACGAGGAAGGGGCTTCCGCACCCCCTTTCACAGTTCCACACCATTTGCTCCATTTTGTATACTCTTGTTTGGCTGCTTTTAGGACCTAGGTTCTCGGCCTTTTGGCTAAGGTCAAGTGTAGTGTAGGTGGGTTTCCTGTTGGTGTCTCGGTTACATGCAGGCATGCACTTGCTCTTCTCTGGTGTCATCGGGATAGGTTCTCATAGGCCAGACCTTCGTCCCATCAAGCATTACAGGACTGCACAGCAAAGATGGAGCAAAGGTGTTATTTCCTTGCTTTCTAAGCAGTGGCAGCGTGTTGCTTTACTCCTCTTGACTACTAGACAGTATAAACATAATTTCGTTTTTCTGGAAGCTGACCAGTGATAACAAAAGTGGTTTAATCAGGTTTTAATCTCAGCACACTGTTTAAATACATCTCTGCGAGAGCAAGGTACTGCAGTAAATTGTGATTGGGTTTTGTGGGTTTAGGGTTATTGGAAATGCCATTCTGATGGAAAACAACTTATGTGCATTACTGCTATCTCCATGTAAGGGTCTATCACATGATTGCTTGCCAGTCAGAGAAAAATCACTTCGTTAGATAGTGATACTTTTTTATTGTAATCCGCTTACTGATGGATTTGGGGCTTAAAATACAGCATGGTAGATTTGCTTTGTGCACTCCTCTCCTGTTCTGAAGTAGTATTGGCAGAGTTTTCCTACTTCCATTATTTTGGGGCCTCTTTTCTGCAGCTTCTAGTTGGAACTGATTCAGGTTTAAACACTTTGCATTGCAAAGTGTGTAATTGGACTGTAGGTAGGCCAGAAGGACAGTGCGAAGGCTTTAATGAAGAACTGTAAGCTAGCAGCATAACATGGCTGTGAGAAAGCTACCACTTGATTCTGCACGCATCCAACTAAATATTTTCAATAATGGCCAATAAATATGAATATGGTGACTAAGGCTGTGGAGAGGCCTCGCCTTGACCCCATTTCCAGTTCTCATCAGCTGTGATCAGGGGAGATCTAGCGGAGGTGCAGAGAGGGGCTGCTGGCGTTTGAGTGGACCGAAGAGCCCGCCTCCCAGGCAGTGAGCAGAACTTGTTTAGCCTAAGAAAGGAGAAGGGGTCTAACTGCTGTCTAAACCTGTATTGGGGGAAATGAAGGAGTGGGAGAAGCTCACATCCAGGGAAGGAAGGGAGCCAGGAGACGGTGGAGTCACAAAGACAAACCAGTCGGTTGGCCAGGAGCCAGCTGAGGCTGGAAACTGGGAGGAGGTTTCCTACCTTGAGGCTCTGTCATCATTTTGGTGTATATAAAGGAAGCAAAATAATACTAGGCTGCTATGCCACTGTCTGTTAAAGCAGCAGAGGCCTTGACTTCATGTCCCAGCTGATCCTTCAGGTCCCATCTCTTCTCTCAGACCAGTGAGCCGTGGCTGCGAGCACGGCAGAGCAGGGCTGGTGTGCGAGCGCTGGGTGATCCGACTGGAGGAGAAGGATCAGCAGAGGCAGGTGGGGCCAATCTCACAAGGCCACGTACATCCAGCCCAGTCTTGTATGCCAAGAGATGGGCTGTAGCTGGGGAACTGTTGCCATCTCCTGCCTCCTTATCTTCTTTAGCGCACGTTAATCATATTTAGAGATGATGGAAGAAATGTCTAATTTTGTAAGGAGCCAGGAGTGCAGAGTTAATTCCCTGACTTTGTTTCTTTAGAGGAAAGCTTACGGTGCTTCTCCCTGTCCATGTTTGAGTTGGATGTCTGACACAAACAGAAGCGACTTGGTAGGAAACAAGAGGGAAGGTGAAGAGTATCATGGAGTAACTTCTTCATTTAAAGTTTTTGGGATCCTTGGCCCCTCTCCCTTCCTAATCCAAGGGAGAGGTTGGACAGCACGCTGAAACTAGACTTCTGCTCCAAATCCCGATATCCCATCTCTAACTGGCCAGGCTGACTCGACTGTCAGCGTGGCACAGTGCACACAGACGATCGTGCGGTGTCATTGCTCGGGAGGACCTCTACAAGGCATCGCCACTGCAGGCTCTACTGATTCTGCTCAAACAGGTATCGCCTCTGGAAAATGAGTCGTGAAGCTTCAATCCACCTCTTCTTCCCCATCCCTGAAGGGGATAATAATGAGCACTTTCTGCAGAGGGGAACTGCCATCATCAGACATGAAGAAGCAGTCGCTGGGGGGACAATACACCAAATAGACTTTATTGATGACTGCGCCCTGTGAACAAAACTTTTCGTATGAAGCTGGGAGTATTGAAGATATTTGTAACATGTTTAGAGAAGGTGAAAAGTTCCTGTAGGAGATAGAGCAGGAATAAAATATTAATGGCTCTACTATCAGCAGTTACCTTTAAAAGGCAATTGTAACCTCTGGGTTCAATCATGCAGAGTGAACTTAGCATGTAGGCTGCCAGTGCTTATGGCTAATGCAGGTTACGCTGAATACTGTCAGGAGCTTAATTTGATGCATTATTTTAATTTTGCCCTGACACACGAATGGTCAGAGGTGTGTGTGTGTTTGCAATTGGTGCAGCAACCTAATGCTCCAGACTGTGAGCGATACTTCCATTAGCCACCTGAAACTTTAACATGTAGTTGAGGGCCGCCTTTGTAATGCATTATTCTGAAACATATTGAGTCTGCTAGGCACTTTACTTGAGCTAAAGGCACAGAAAGATTTAGTGTATTCTCTGCTCTACCTAGGAGGGCAGGCATGGGTGAGAGTCAGGGAACCTGGGGTTTTGCGGGGTTACTTGAGTTTTGCTTTGTTTAACACCTGTGTTATTTGAGGTGAGTTCTGCAAGTGTGACTGGATCCTAGAGCACCTCATCTTCAACTTGGAGGAGCTTACAAGCGGTTTAGGGCATTTGGCTGAGGCAGTTTCTTTTACAGGATGTAGAGCTGATAGTGCCAGCTGCAATTA
The DNA here is from genome assembly GCF_000699145.1 of Aptenodytes forsteri. Taxonomy (NCBI): domain Eukaryota; kingdom Metazoa; phylum Chordata; class Aves; order Sphenisciformes; family Spheniscidae; genus Aptenodytes; species Aptenodytes forsteri. The sequence goes on from NW_008795029.1 coordinate 8,209,829, forward strand.
GGTTTCTTAAATGCTTTCTTTATAAATCTCTGGCTTTGATTACTTCTAATTTTGCTGTTTCTAAGAGCTAAAATGGTTATGCTGTTTCTGGGAATACCCTTTAGGAAAATTACTTAGGTTGTGTTGTGTTGTGCCCTTGATGGGAAAAAAATCTTGGTGTGCTACACTGATCTCTTGCAAGGGATGAAGGACTTAAAAGTCAGTGAGAAGGTGAAGTCACTCTGTTGTTTGAAATGTGCCTTTTGCTGTTTGTGTGGTAAAACCACTGGGGAAATGACAAATATTTGAAGAATTCAGGCCACACAAACTGGGAAAAGCCCTAGAGCTTGGTGGCTAAGTTCTTCATAAAGGGTATGACCTGTCCCGGCCTGCAAATGGTGAAGAGTGCTCTTCCATCAATCACTGCTCTTCACTGCAACAGCCTGCAGCAGCCTCAGGTGCTAGACCTGAGTAGTGAGCCACTGGGGACTAGAGGGGCGAGGATAATTTGGGGGGAATCTGGGCTATAGGCATGGGTAAGGAGACTGAACGCTTCAGGGATGCTTGAGAAGGAAGAGTAGTAGAACTGAGATCCAACAAGGTGGGAGATGGAGGAGAAGCAAGGGGTTGACAGAGCAAGAAGACTTGCACTAAGAACCTGTGAAGGATGCGGGGGCTGACAGGACTTGCTTTGCTTTTTGCCTTTTTTTTTTTGCCTATGTCTAGAAATTTACATTCAAGAAGTGCCAAGTTTGCAACAGCTGGTACCAAAGGCTGGGAAATGCCAAAATTCAGGGCTTCCCCCCTGCCCTTCTCGCCCACGCGTCTTAGCATAAGTTATTCTTGTTACGTTTTCACATGCTATTTTTTCCACAGAATTCATGTGTCGTTCATTGTACTGGAGAGATGGGTGCTACTGCCTTGAGCAAGAAGACTACTCATCTACTCTTGAAGAAGAGTAAGATGCCAGTGGTTCTGTTTTGTTATCTCTTGCAGAAGACAGAAGGTGTGTACTGAGAGAGGAGAACTGCATGAAGAAAAAAGCTAATCTTACAATGTCAGCAGTTGCCCCAAAAGTTTTGCATGATGCTAATTATGTCATTTAACCCTGACTTCTCACAAGTGGTCACTGGTGACAGGTTCCTCATTCTCTGACCACAAGCCTTGGGATATGACTTGCACGAGCCCTGTTTGTTCACAGCTGCAACTGACGTCAGTCAAGGCTGTAGTCTTGAATAGAATATTAAATCAGGTTTTAGGTGCCTCAGCTGACACTCCAGAATGGGTGGCTGTTTTTTCCTTAGGCTTTCTGTACACCAGATCTCCACTTATGAGCTGGGTTAATACATGTTCCTTCACCTCACAGGCATTTTGGGAAAATAATTACTGGCTGGAAAACTCTACAGGACTAGAAAAGATTTTTTTTTCTCAGTCGTGCTCTGGGCAGTGTCATATAAACATGACCTGAAGGATAAAACGAAGCATGGAAAAGCTGCCCAGCCATGGAGGAGGAGAGCCAGGTATAACGCATAGATGTGAGGGGACAAGTTAGCGAGCCGGGACTAGCGGGCACATTTCCCTAGAGGCCAGGGCGGCTGATATTAATGCTGGCTGTGAGGCTATGAAATCACGGACTGTCTAGTGTAAATTATAGTGTGGGTCAGGAGCGTGCCTTTGAAATGAAGGTCAGGGCTGACCCACCCCTTTGATTCTGTGGTTCACGTGTGTCCTGGTTTCGGCAGGGATAGGGTTAATTTCCTTTCTAGTAGCTGGTACAGTGTTTTGGATTTAGGATGAGAACAAAGTTGATAACGCACCGATGTTTCAGTTGTTGCTAGGTAATGCTTACACTAGCCAAGGACTTTTTAGTTTTCCATGCTCTCCCAAATGAGAAGGCTGGAGGTGCACAAGAAGCTGGGAGGGGGCACAGCCAAACTGGCCAAAGGGACATTCCATACC
>NW_008795029.1:8211924-8226500 GCF_000699145.1 Aptenodytes forsteri
TGGGCATCGGTCGGCGGGTGGTGAGCAATTGTACTGTGCATCACTTGCTTTGTGTATTATTATTATTATCATATTATTATTATCATTTTATTTCAATTATTAAACTGTTTTTATCTCAACCCACGAGTTTTTCTAACTTGTGCTCTTCCAATTCTCTCCCCCATCCCACCGGGTAGGGGGGAGTGAGCGAGCGGCTGCGTGGTGCTTAGCTGCCGACTGAAATTAAACCATGACAACATGCCTTGCTTCTGGGGCACGACAACTGGGCTCCTGAGCTGAACCTGAGCACCTGATGAGTCTTCCCCTGAGCAGGGCCAGGCTACAGCCAGTCTGAAGGGAACCCCCTCGAGTGGGGATGTAGGTTCCTCAGTGCCCTTGGCTCTGCAGATCAGCTCCTGTTGGGCCCTATCACTTGGCAGCATGAATAAAGCCCTAGGATCTCTCTTTGTAAATTCACACCTGTTTAGACCACTCTAATGCTACTGGGCTTTTGACCGTGAATTTGCAACCTTGACATTCAAGGTTGGTTTTGGGGAGAAGGGGGTTGGTATGGATTAGGAGGTACACAAATGGGCTTGGTGCATTTCTTAAGGGGCAGTCACACTAGTTCACTCTGGTGGTAAATATGTGAAGAACATGGGTCAAAATAAAGCCACGTCACAGAAATCCATTCTGTGGATTCTTAATCCTTAATTCCAGGGAGAGTTTATCTGTGTGATTCTGTTCTGTTACGGTATGTGTATTAATGTACTGCACAAGTCTTTATATATTGCACACAGTTTTCTCACAAATGGTTGGGGCTGGAGGACGTTCATGTGGAGGGTGATGTGAGTGCAAGGCTGCTGCCGATCATCAGCAGAAAATCATGGAGACCTCCCTGATGATGGGGAAAAGGCTAACACTAATGAATGAGGACCTAGGGAGCACCAGGGCAGTCAGCCTCCTCCCTGTCCCTTGGGCAGCAAGGATTGCACAGCACATGCCCTGGGAATCCATCTTCAGGCTCATGAAGTGCGGGGCGGCTGTCGGGATCAGTCAGCACAGCTTCACCACAGGCACATCGCACCTGGGCAGACTGGCTCCCTTCTCTCTGGAGACAAGGGGACAGCAGCAGATATTGTTTATCTCGTCTCTAAAATTACTTTTGACGTGGTCTCCCACAGGACTCTCATTTGAAAGCTGAGGAAACGCAGGCTGGGTGAAGGAACTGGAAGATGGGTTGGAAGTTGGCTGAACTGCTAGACTCGAGGGTAAGTAATCAATGGCTCAATGTCCAGATGGCACAGCGTAGCAAACAGAGCATCCAAAGGTCAATACAAGAGGTCAGTATTGTTTGATACGTTCATCACTGATCTCAGATGATGAGCCAGAGTGCACCTTCAGCCATTTTGTAGATGACATTAAATTACATGTTGGGCAGGGAAAGGTTTGCTATGCTGGATGGTAGAGCAGCATTGAAAAACCTGAGGGTTGAGCCAGCAGAAACTTCATGAAGCTCAACAAGAAGTGCAGGGTTCAGCACCTGGGGCAGAACAATCCCAGGCATCAGCACAGGGTAGGGACCAATTTACTGGGGAGCACATAGTGCGTAAACTTACCTCCTCCTATCCCTTTTACATACGGCATGTTCCACCTCCTCCTATCCCTTTTATATACAGTATGTTCCTCAGCTGTATAGACTATGTTCTTCAACTACCTAGTGGGTGGCTGGCTATAGAAAAGATGGAATATTCTTGGAGCTGCAAGGACGACAAACAGTGGTCACAAGGTTTGGCAAACTCTACCTGCTATAAGAAAAGAGGCTCTTTACGGCGTGGGTGGGTCAGTGCTGGAGCAGGTGCCCAGGGCAGCTGAGGAATCACCATCCGTGGAGGTGTGGGAAACTCGGCTGTACACAGCAACCTTCTTGAGTGAGTGCCTTCATCTAACTTTGAGTTTGGCCCCGTGTTGAGCAGGGTTTGGAATAGATGATCTCCAGAGATCCTTTCCAACCCACGTTTTTCTATTATTATGGTCTGGGTAGGCAGTAAGCATAGTTTTCCTCAACTTACTTCTTACCTTTATCTTTCTGTCCTTTTTCTCTTGAAAACAGAAGTTATATGGAGTAGGAGGAGCCCATGGAATATGTCTGTTGTAGTTCCATGAAGTGACCCATGCAGAAGGTGAAATGCTGGCCAAATGCCATGCACTGCAAGTGGGCTAGAAAGGGACACTTACGCGATCGTATCTGCTGCTAGCCTTTTCTCTCCACCTGATTAACATTACTCTCTCCAACCCCCTTGGCATCCAAGCAAGGCCCCCTGTCGAATTCCTCGCACTCGAAATCCCCTCTTTGAGACACGAACGAAGCAACGCTTGCTTGGCGGTACTCTTGACCTCCTTACCTTGTTTTCCACCAGCACCTTCATACCCAGGCAATGTGATCTCCTGCTCACACGCCGTTTTCCAAGTAGCATATACCGGGTGTGACGCGCTGAGCAAAACACAAACAGCAATTTCACTTGTCAGGAAGTTCCTCTGGCTTGGCAGCTCACGCTGTTGACTCGCTGGCACACTTTTAACCTGGAGCACCACTGCTATGGACCCAGTTTTACTGGAGGACAGTACCTCTGGCACATCTGAACGGCACGGTGCGTGTGCTGTGCCTTTCAGAGATACAGAGTAAGTGTTCGATGGCTGCTACGCATTGCCTTGATCAAAGCTTGAACACCCACATAGCAACTGGGGTGTTCGGTGTGTGGTGGGAACACAAACCACTGTTTGTTAATAATCCTTTTACAGCTGCAGAAATCATAAGGCATTTGTGTGAAGGTAATGAAATGTGCATGGAGAAAATCCTTGTAAAGGGGTAATGGTTAGCTTCCATCGCTATTGCTTATTTGGCCTATCATGGGGTTTTTTTGGTCGTTTTATGGGTTGGGAGAGGGGCCAGGGTCAGACTCTGGAAACAAGGAGAGTATTTTTTCTTAATTAAGAAAAATTATGTTTGAGTTCTAAATTAAATCAGAATACCCTTAAGCTGCCCTGCTGTGAATGCTTTTATGCAGATCTTCTGGCAGCGAGTCAAGCGTTGTCACCACTCCTGTGCCTAGCATTTGTTATTTAGGCATGTACTTAGGGACTTCTGGTGAAGACAGGGCAATATTAATGCCGCTGTGCAAGCCCCGAGTGAAACTTCACCCAAACATGGACACACAACTCCAAGAGAGACTTTCCAACCAGAACGAGCGCAGAGAGGCTAGAAAAAAGTTGTGTTAGGGATCTGTGTCCTAGACTGGTTCATAGGTTGTACAGAGGCTCCGTAATCATGTCTTCTGACTTTCTGTGTCACGCAGCCATTAAACAATACTCCTAAATTGACTCTATTTTGACCACGGGTGCACATTTAGGAAAGGGAAGGAGGAAGGAATCTGACCTGAATTTACAAAGGCCCATTAATGGAGAAGTCATCGCAGCCCTTAGTAAAATGTCTTAGTTTTAATTACCTTCATTACCTTCACAGGTAATTACCTTCCATTTTCATCACAGTTAAATATTTATTATTTATTTCTAGTCTAAACTTTCTTCAAGCTTCATCTGTTGAAACTTGGGATGCTTCAGTTTGCTACAGCCAGGAGATTAGACGCGATGTCTGTTCCGGCATAGATGCCGGTGGAGGATCCTGCACCTTACCATAACAATCATTAGAGATGGGAAGAGCTGGGGCTGACTTGTAGCAGTGGGGTTTCTGCCTTTCCTAATCTTCTCAAGTACGCCACCGCTCCTGTAACCCTCCATGGAATAAGGCTCTGTTCCTGGCACGCGCTGCAAAAGCACTGTCAGCTTTTCAACTTCTTTGACCTCGTATGTCAGTCCCGTGATATGTGGGCTCAAGAGAAATGGAAAGGGATAAATGTAAAAAAAAAAAAATTGCACTGCTTTGTTTCTCCATCTCTGTTTCCAGAAATTCGCTTTAAGAATCAAATCAGGCTGACCAAGCCTCAAATAAGAGAGAGGCATTAGGAGCTCTTGTATTCCCTTGTGGTGTAAATGTAAACCACTGGCACAGTATCCAGGAGACCTTTAATTTTGCAGCTGTGTAGCAACAGTCTGTATCTTTCTGTAAATCGCCTGCATCTATTCACACTTAACAGCACCGTTGTTTGTTCTCTTTGACCTGACAAACCAGAGATGCAAGGATTAGGTTTCCAGACACTGTGAGTCTTTTTCTTAGCAACCAGTTTGAATTTCAGTCTGAAGTGAGCCAGTTGACTGCTAGTGAGGTATAGCACACCTTGGAACTAATTAGTCTTGAATGTAGTTGTAAGTCATCAATGACACCTGCCTGGGCTACTCTACCTGGTGAGCTGGCATTGACTCCATGGTATGTGAAATCTGCTGACTCTATTGAAGGGTTGGGCTTGCTGCCCCACCTAGAAAAATAAGGAAGTTGAAAGACACTGTCTAAATAATGTTTATAGAGGATCTGAGCCAAGCAGTCTGGGAAGAAGAGGCTGCTAGAAGAGATGAGAGTGGTGTGGAGTCTGCTGATTACTAGTTTAATAAAACCAGAAAATAGATTTGTGTATGTATGCAGCGCAGGGAGAATAAAGGTAGACTATGTATCGTGCACAGGTTGCTTGAGAGGAGGCTGGAAGAGGGCTTATTCCTGTGGTAACATGTAAACTAATGGTCAGCTTTAGCGGTCAGCTGTGGCTATTCCGTATCAGGACTTTATAGGGATGGCCACTTAAAATACATCTCCCTATAGCTCTTAAAAGTAAGTACCATGTGTTTCTGTAACTGAGAAACTACAAAATTTTTACTCGTGGTTGCATGAATAGAAGGATGAGCTTTATGTATGAGCTTCATGCACATTTGAAAGCTGTATCTGGCTCTGCGTGGCCCTGCTAGCTGTTCAGAGTAAATTTCGCTGGAAACCTTAATGGTTTTAAGAGATCTCATTCTAAATATCTTGACGGAAGAGATTCTTAACGTGTTTTACTCATTCTAATCACTGCTGCATTCATTAAAAAAATACTTTGAATCAAAATGGCTACAAACTCCCTACTCGTATTTTTGTACTCTTTCAAAATCCGAAAGGTTTGCTTGTATACTAGCTGACACACTGCAATCGGAATTAATCACAGAAGTGTTTTTCCCTTCTCGTCTTCCTTCTTTCCAAATCATTAGTTTTAATTGGGGAGATGGTGGTTATTACACCGGCATTCACTTTCCAGTGCTGCTCTTTAGCTCCCGGACAGAGTGATTCACAAAATATCCATCCATTTGTTTATGACAGAGCTGATACCTACATTTTGCTTGCGCAGTCCTTTTGATAGACAGAGTTGCTTTGGAATATTTCATTAAAGGGGCTGATCTAATCCTTTGAAGTTTTACTATTGCCTTCCTTAAAATCTGGATCAATCTTAAAACTGATCAGTTCTTGGCTGCATAACACCCAATGAATCTGGATGAAGATGTTGAATAAAGCAGGATTACCTTTATTGCATGTGAGCCAACCTACATGCGCATAACCTTATCTTTGGCTGCCAGCTCCCCAAAGTGATTTTACTTTTCTTCAGTAATTAATGCATGAATCCAGTGGAGGTAGGTTAAAAAAAAAAAAATCCAAGAAAGCAAGCATTTTACCTTTTCTTCCTCTTCTTCCATTCTTCCATCTTTCTGGTCCTGTGGCTGAATTCAGGTATTTTTTCTCAAAATCCTCTCCACTCAGAATCTTGCTCATTTCTTCAAAGCAAAAAGACATTTGAGAAGACATCCCAGCCATTTGAAAAAGCCTGTTGTGGTTCATCCCCCCATGGCACTGCTGCCGTGGAAGCTTAAAACCGCTTGCCGTCTTTAGCCTCTCCTTCCCCAGCAACTGCAGCCTCTCACCTCCTGCCTTCTCTTACCCTTTACCTCGTTCTTCCCCTCAGCTTCTCACCAGGCTACGTGGAAAACATCACTTCTTGCACCCATCACACAACAGACAGGCCAGCCCCGCTCCACAGAGTGCTGCCCTTCCTGCCTGCCCACGTCTTCACCTCCAAACACCATCAATGTGCTATCCAGAGCCACTGACTTTTATTTTCCTCTAATTCTACTTTAGATTCCCCCCCCCCCCCCCCCTCTTTTTTCCCCCCCCACAACGTCTTGTGGTGTCTCTCTTTTGTCCCCTACACAATGTGTTGTTAGATCCTGTCATGCATGGAAGCTTTGTGACTGTTGCCTCCTGATTCCCCTTTCTTTGAGGTCCTAATCCCTTCCCTCCTGGGGCAGAAGGATGTTGTCCCTCAGAGCTGTTCTTGGCTTTCGTCTCCGGTGCCCCTCTGGGTAATGTCAGCCCCAAACACAGCTTCAGTTATTACCTTCTTTCTTCCCACAGCTAAAATAAGTCATGATGCATCCTCCTAACAGCCCTTGGTGGGTACCTAGCCATGGCCAAAAGGCTAGATCTTTTCACACTTGATCGCAACCATCCATATCGCTGCACTTCCTGTTACTCAGACCTGTAATCTTGGTTTCCTATGGTTTGGCCCTGATGTTCAGGCTTTGTCTATTCCTGCCTGCACTGTGTTTTCCAGACAAGATCTCATGTCTGTTCACACTCCTGTATTATTTTGCCAGTCTCAGCCATGCTGTTCCCATACAACTGAAACAGCTGCTCTCTGCCTCTGGTCTCTTTTTTGACGGTGCCCATTCACTAGTCAGTTGTTCAAGCCTCCTGCCCTTCCTGTTTGTTACTCTCTTATTCCTCCTTCAGGTTCTCTTACTGCCTCACCTCTTCTGTGTAAGCAGAAACCTCCCTCAGTCTCCTCCATAGCTTTGTTCAGCCCTGCTTGCCTGGCTTTTTGGTTTCTGAGATAATGGACACTCCCTTGGTGAAGGCCATTTCTCCGGTGGGGAGGGTGGCCGCGGTGCTGCCGCCCTCCCCAGTCACCAGCGATGGAGGCAGGCGGTCCTGCCTGGGTCCTGGTGGCTGAGCATGGGGAGATGCGTGCAATCACACCTCCTGGCTGGGTGGCACCATCATCCCTATTGATCCCCACCATGTAACCTCACTCTTCATCTTGGCTTGGCATCTGCCATCTCTTCCTGCTGCAGGAGAGTCCTGGCACACGGATTTTCATTCCTGGGGCAGCAAACATCCAGTTTGCTTTCTCGGCTGAGATATTTGGAGCCAGCTCCCTCTCCAAGTTCCCCAGTGACCATCCAGTGATCTTCCCTGAGCACACGTTCCCACAGCATGGCCTGCTGAGCGGAAAAACTGAAGGCTCTGACTCAGAAATAGAGATGCCCTGATTTGGACAGGCTGATGAAATTCATCCCCTCAGCCACACCCCACAGAACAGGATGGCTGATCTTTCCACTGAAGCAGCCTGCTCTGCTATGGCGACCCAAAATCAGCGTTTAATCAAAATATGAAAAATCACTACGCTCTCCTTCCAATACTTTCCTCTGCCAAAAAAAAAAAAAAGAAAAAAGGACAAACACTCATTGTCTAGGAGGCGGAAACTTGCCTTGTCCTGTCTGCTCTTGACTGGCAAAGAACAACAGACATATTATTATTTTGCTATGTTCTCTCCAAATTTTATTTTCCAACCTGTCTATGCGTTTTGTAGGCTGCAAGACTTTTAGGGCCAGGGATGTCATCGGGAGGTTTCTAGTGCTTGAGTTGATGACTGCAATGAAGTTCAAGGTGAAGGGTGCTCTGTGAGGGGCCCACATTGGACACCTTACCAGGAATCACTTTACAATTAAAATTGGATTGCTGCAGCATGGACTCCCAGAGTCCTTGAGTGGGAGTCATGAAGACAGCGATCAGTAGTTTCCAGGGGGAGCAAGGCATTGCACCTGTAGAAACGTGATCTCTTTTCTGCCTTAACACTCTCAGCTCTTCATAATGTTTTTCCCATCTGACCCACAATTAATTTTGTAAGCATAATGTCTGGGGTTTTCATGAAAATGTGTCATAGGCTGACTCACAGTAAAGAAGCGATCAAAACAGGACAAGAAAGTTTCTTGCAGGCAAAACAGTATCTCATGCGTGTGTCTAATTGACATTATTCACCTTTCTCATGCTGGATTGCAACCGACCAAGAATTTTAAAGTGGTGAAAGAATTCACACTTGAGGTCCAGCTTTGCCTTTGGTGAATCCCAGGTAGCGCTCCCGAAATGAAAGCCCACCTTCTGCTATTAATGAGGGTAGTACCTGGGCCTCAGCACACGAACTGTGGGAAGTCGTGACCGTAGATAGGATGCTCGAGCACAACACCAGGATGTCCTTCTCCAGGCTCCTAGAAAATCTGTTCCAGAGCACAGTCTCAGAGAAGACTTGCTGGTGTGTGATGTCACATCAACATTGTAAAACTATAAGGGAATCCCTTCTGAAACTGGGCAAAGTGCTACATTTCAATGGGTCCTTTTTCAGCTAAAAGTAGTAGTTGGAAAACAGGATGTCTCTCAGTGAAAAAATACCATGTGAAAAGATATGTAAGATTATATGTACACAAAAGTCAAGCATGGCAAGAGTGAGATAAAACATCTGAGAAGATAATGATGTCCTAGCAGGACCGGGAGAGAGTGTACCTTGAGAAACGCTGATCCCTGTCCGTATTTCCAAGGCAGCCCATCTCCCTGAAAAATGTTTGTGCAGCACTCCAGAAATGAGAGGCGCCCCCGGACACCAATAGATGTCTCCTGTACCCACAGAGATGCCACCTGCTGTGCCCACCATCCGGCTGGACAACTGCCCACGTGGGCAGCTGGCACCAGAAGGGATTTGGGACGCCACCAACGGCAGTGTGCTATCCTGCTTTTTAAAACGAGCTCAATGGGTCCCTTGCCGTGCTGTGTGTCATCTCACTGAACTTCAGGACGCCCTGGCACGACATAAGCCTGGGCAACAGCACTTTTCACCCACGTGGGGTAAATGCTTGTGCCATTAGCTTTCAGCCTGGTCCACGTGCTGCTGCACTTAAGCGTGTGCAGCAGCCCAGAGGAGTGCGAGTGGGGCTTTGCTAAGCCACAGTTCAAACAGGGATTGCAACACAGGTGTAACTTGATCCATTTTCACTATGGATTTGCTTGCAGAACCCCCTCCCGCTCGGTGGGCAAACTGACCCCGGGTATCCAGAGACGGACGGAGATCAGTGCCCAACAAGAGGACGTCCCACTCCAACCCTGTGCCTGCCAAAAGCCCTGACAGTGCCAACAACAGAGAGAAACACAGGTCTTGCTATTTCTTCAGGCATGTAAACAAGCACAATGGAAAATATTTGTGATATTCTGAAAAGCCAAGCTGATGCTTACCGAACAAGACTGAAAAATTCCCCGACTCTATGCTAGGAAATAGCAAAGCAACTGATGTGGAAAGAGACCTCCTTCGGATGAGCTAACGATGTCCACAGCTGCGTGTGCTGGGACAACAGCCACTTCCCAGCCCGTCAGGTGCTACTGCTGGCATCACCCTCCCTGTAGCCCTCCGATTAGGAAATAGATGCTGTCAGGAAAATTCACAACTGGCCCATGCCGACTGAGGAGAGAGGCTTGGACACAACATAAAGAATTACAAGAGTAAATATTTATTCATGTGCATGAGGTGTCCCAGCCAAATTGGGGCACCCTGCATTCAGGGTTTCACACAGGGTTCTTGCACCCTTCAAACGTTCAGGTACAACACGATTTGACTAATCGCTAATACCCACGCTATCTATTACTAATCATAGTAAAACTTTGCAAAGCAACAATATTTTTGCGGCATTCTTGCTGCTTGTCTATTGATCCAGACGTCCCTGGAGTCAGTCTTGCCAGTTACTTATCTAGGAGGCTAGATAACGCTGGGAGGCTGTCAAAGACGTGTTAGAGGGGGTGGCTGGTGGCATCTTGGTTGTCCCGGGGTATCCTTTATCCTTCATGGACGCTCTAAGCTTCCAAGAAGCAAAGTCCTTATTTCCAGGGCTGGGTTGTTCTTTAGTTTGTTTTACTTAAGCGTGAACAATACCAGTCTCCAGTAAAATTTCACTGCCTCGTTACATTACAGTGTATAATGTGAACTAATACGTATATTAACAAAGTTAATACACTTTCATACTATAAAGACTGATTGATATAATAGTTAGGGAAGGGGATTTTCTTAACAGTGCTTATCTCGGAGTGAGGAGCCGCTTGCTCCGCACAGCAGTTATTGGAAGGGAATCCAGTAGTAGATTTTAATTAGCTCCTTTTGCGTCATAGGATGTGTTAATGATTTGTTGGACAATTATTAAGCTGTTTAATCTTCCAGTCAGCCCATGCAGGATGTAGTTAAGAATAGTATCTTTTGCACACGATATATGTGTGTCACGCTGAAAAGACAAGATAGGGCTCCCTGTCTGGGACGTTGCAAGGAAGGATGAGAACCTCCAGAAACAGTCCTCGCTCCAGCGATTCACAGCAGCTGGATTAACGTACTACATGTCTTCTGGGGGAAAAAAGTAATCTTCATTATGTTTAACATCAATAGATTTTAGCTAGCACCTTTTTCATCACCGGCACTACCCTGCAACTTTCTTATAAAAATGATACTTCTGAAAAAAGACTTTCTTTAAAAAAAAAATTAAAAATTTGTATTTCTATTTCAGCTGACAAAGACTTTAGTAGTAATAATCATACAGTGACCTTTTCTTTCAAAAGCTGGAAAGCTTGTAATAAATGAGGTGATGATTAGGGAAGAAGAAAAGCAGTTGAGTGCTGGCTGGAAAGACTGCATTCTGCGCTCTGCCGTGGGTTTTCTTTGTGCCAAAGTGTAAAGCATTTACATCATGCCTTGGGAGGGGGAATCGCTAGTTGTATAGCTCTCGTTTGCAGAGTGCTCAAGCTGAGGCCCAAACTCAGACCGAAGTCTCAGCGCCTCCATCCAGTTACAGCTCAGCCGAAGGAAGCTGTACTTCTGAAATAATCTGCATATCTGAAAAATCATACTCTGAAATTTCATCCACTAAATCGAGTGCCTCAAGTTAGTGGCCACTCTGGACTTAATTCACTTGTACCTCAACTTCCCAGCTGTTAAAGGTTCCTGTTGAAAATGTAAATGAGTGCGTATTTGTGAAATATTCCAATGCTGTATCCTGAATTTTCTAGAAAAGCACGTGGGGAAATTTATAATTCTGCTACTGCAGCAAGGTATGACTAATACAAATTAAAAGGTGCAGGGGACTGCACAGTGACCAGGGAGAATATTACTGTTCGGACGCCCGTTAACTGAGTATCTTCTTTCCTGTGGCATGCATCCTGTAGAGAAAATAGTATGTGATTAATTAAAATCGTATCGGGTTAATGCATGAAGGAGACATTAAATAAGCATACACAGCCTTAATTATGCTGTATCCCAATTTTTGTGTCTTCGACTTTACAACTTCAGTAACATTTTAACGTGGTACATGTGTGTGTGCCTGTGCACTGATTATATCCTAATTAACTTACTCCGAAACAATAAAAGACAGATTTCCTCCACGAGATCATCAAAACAAACTGGAGTTTAACACTTCAAACTACCTTGGAATAGAAAAGTGTGAGAGGAATTAAAAACGCCCTCCAAATATGTAAATGCTGTCATTTCAAAGTTGCTTCATCTCCTCCTTTCCCCTTCAAACTTCAAGTAAAATTCTACCCTGGGGAAAACCCTGGGAAAGCTGGGCCTCGGGAAGAAGTTGAAAATTAGGGTACAAACGTAAGGGAAACCTCATGTCAACTTTTAAGTGTGTAACAGTGACTCTGTGGAGTAAGCACCTGTAATTCTCCCCTTGGAAAGCGGATGGACTTGGGCATGTTGCTTGAGAGAGCGTGATGAGGGCACTCCTAAGTGGAAGCATACTATTAACAGGAAAATACTACTGCTAACAGGGAGCCCCTCTAACAACCTGCCACATGGTGGCTAATTTTGGGTGGTGGTGGTGGTTTTAAGATGATGAAGCCAGCAGAAGTTTTGCCATGGTTTTGCTGAGTACAAGAGGAGGTCCTTCATCTCCCGTGATAGGCAACACTTCAATCCTACACAGTAGCTACAGCTTTTCTTCTAATAAAAATTACAAATCAACTTTGGTGTTTCAGTCGGCTTTCATATCCTTTATGAAAAATCCATTCTGCTTTGTGGCTGTCGCAATCAGTCGCTCGTAGTTTGTCCAACAAGAAGCCATAAACCACGCAACCATGTCATGGGGCACCTGTTCCACCGGGACTTCTTGGCAGGAGTCTCCTATGTCACGTTTGCTGACCCTGGATGAATAACCTCGGCATACTAATGATAACTTCAGTGAGAAGCATGAGCTTCTTAAGTACAGATCATTAATAATTTTCCTTTAGTTTCTTCCCCTCTGTTTCTTGCTGTTTCTTAGGCTATCATTCTTTCCTGCGAAGTATTAACACTCGGGCTCAGGGAATTCTTACCGATGTTGCAAAAGGGAGCTGTATCGAAGTGGCTTTGGTGCTCAGATAGGGAAACAGCGGATACAAGTGCAGGGTAATGCCATGGCCAGACGTACGAATGAACCGTGCTCTGGAGCAAGAAGACCTGCGAAAGAACATGGCCCCTAAAATAGGCACCGAGGAGAAGAGCGACGGAGGTGTGCTCAGATGCTGGTGGCAAGCGATTCTGTACATGGGAGGAAGGAAAAAGATGGCACACTGAGTCAGTTTGGACAGCAGCGAGGTAATTTTGTTCCCTCGCAAATAGATGTCTTGGAAAAAATAGAGGCTGTATGCCAGGAGGCTATTGATAGCATTGCTAAATAAAGTAGTAGCCTCACTTAGCGGTAGGTTCTTCTAGAAGCACCTGCTAAGCGTCGATGAGGAAAGGACCACGGCCATCCCAGCACGCCGGCACGGCATGACATGCGCAGCAGCAAATGGAGGGGCTGACTGGCTGCGTTCAATACCGCCACCTGAGCCGGTGCCCCCCCAGCCGCCCGTCAGAAGGGTCGGCTGGAGGTGAAAGGCCATCACGCAGCAATCCCAAGACACATGGGGAAAAGCGGCATGCCAGGACGGACTCGCCTGGTCCCTCCTTCCGCAGGAAAGCAAGGAGGGCTGCTGGGGACTTCCCACCCAAAGCGCCTAGTGGCCGGGTGAGCAGGATGGGAGCAATCAGCAAAAATGCTGATTTCAGGGAAATTTTTTTATTTTATTTAAGAGAGAACACGTGCTTGCCGCTCCTTGTCAGGGTCCCAGGAACCAGAGAATAACGCTGGGGGGTGGCTCAAGTGGCGAGTCCACATTTTCGTCGTCCGTCCAAGATCCCGTGGCTTGCCCTTGATACAGCAGAGCAGAACTAGCCGCAGCGCTTCTGTCCTCTATGTGATGGATCACGTCCCCAGCTGACTTTGATAAAATGGCAATGGGATTCAATCCCATCGTAATTCCAAGTGAAAATTTCAAGAATGATGAAACAGTGACGGGATCCTGAGGTCAGCTTCTGGACCAAGGAGGGTGGTGCAAGTGTCGGACCGGTGAGCATCGCTCAAAGAACCATTATTAGAAACATTAATAGTGCAAAATGGGTAAGTCGTGGAACAACTTAACACACACACGCTGTTTTGCAAAGCAGCTATAGTTCTACCCGCCGTCATCCACCTGCTTCTTTATTGATCTAGACATCCCCGGAGTCAGTCTTGCTACAGTTTCTTACCTATGATGCCAGGTAAGGGGAGGGTTTCACAGAGGTGACGGAGGGGCTAGGATGCTGGTGTTGCCTTTTGTTAGTCCGGGGGTATCCTTTATGCTTCATGGATGGCTTTAAGATTCTGAGAAACAAAGGTCCTTACCTTCCAGGTGGGGGCTGTCCTGCTCCTCCTTGCCATGAGCTGGGGTCCTTTGGTCATGCTTACTTCACCATGATGCTTACTTGAGCATGACTACGCAGTATATGATGTAAACTATATCTATCTTAAGAAAGTTGATACAATTTCATACTATTAAGAAAGTTGATACAATTTCATACTATAAAAATATCGATACAATAATTAAGCAATGAGGTTTTCCTAACACAGGCTAAGAGGCCGTCGTTTGGGGGCTTAAGGCCTAGCAGGAGAGAGGGAAAAACCAGAACACCCTCCGCTGTCCAGCTGCAATCCAAGAAGCGGCTGGACGTGGACACCTCCTCGTTCGGCTGACAGGCTCTCCGCTCCTCCGAACGGTTTGTTTACAGCTGTGTCTAAAATAAACGTTGCCTATTTTTTTTTTTTTTTTTTTACTCCTGTTTTTCCTGCGGAGCAAGTTGGATTCCTTTCTGACTCATGCATGATTAACTAACTTACAGCTGCATTATCTTTATTGTTGCTGCCGATGCACAAGCCAGCGCTCAGCACGACTCGCAGATCCCAAGCTGAGCTGGCAAGGCTGCCGCTTACAGAAAAGGATTTTTTTCTGACAGTTGTGGGGTTTGGGAATTTTTATTATTATTATTTTATTTAAGAGAGAACACGTGCTTGCCTTCTCGGGGACCAGGGAAACACAACCAAACAATAACCGGTAACATACCCCGACCCACCCCGTGCGGTGCTGCTCGCCCCACGCGGAGGGGCCGCGTCCGGCAGCCGGGCGGCGCCGAGGGGCTCCC
>NW_008795029.1:8227905-8268563 GCF_000699145.1 Aptenodytes forsteri
TGCCCCCCCCCCCCCCCCCCAAGTGAATGGCTATTTTTATTCCGCTGTTATTTTTGTCCTTGCTCAGAAGGTGCCTGGCGTTTAACTGCCTGCAGTCGATGAGTCATTATGCAGTATTTCTAGAAAACCCGCTTTCCTATTTGTGGGGAAACCATCTTTTAGTAAGGGACACGCAGTAGTGCTCGCGTTAAGCCGTACCTTGCTCAGAAGGTGCCTGGCGTTTAACTGCCTGCAGTCGATGAGTCATTATGCAGTATTTCTAGAAAACCCGCTTTCCTATTTGTGGGGAAACCATCTTTTAGTAAGGGACACGCAGTAGTGCTCGCGTTAAGCCGTACCGCGGCTTCGTGGAAGAAATTAGTGTGTGGATCGGATTCATTCAGCTACATGCGGTTGCACCTTCAGCAAAACGTAGCCTGTGAAAACACTTAATGAAATATCAAAAGGCATAAAGGCTCAGAAAACTTCCTTTATCTTACACTGCGCAAAATATTCACGACAAATACGCGTTTTGACTCGTGGAGATCGTCCGCCCGTGTTTTGAGTGTAACACCTTTATAGGCGTGCAGTATTTCCATGTGCAAAGTATTCTCCGAAGAGCCCGGGTTTAAATAAAAATGGCACGGTCCGCCCTCCTCCTCTGCCAAACCGATGGCAGCCTTAGTTTATCAAAACTAGGTTGTTTCCAGTCTCTGCGCCGAGTAGTAGGTGGATCCTGCTCGCTCGGTTGTAGCCTTGTAGTAATGCTTGTGTGCGTGCGTGCTCCCGTCTTGTTTGCTCTGCGAGCGGTGGGGGTGGTACAGCTCCGTGAGTGTCTAAAACGCCTGGAGAGAGGCGTGGAGCTGGGAAGAGCCGGGCTCTCGGCAAATCCCCCGGGATCTGCCGCTCCTCCAGTCTGAGCGTGATAGATGTCCGGTTTAATTGGGGAGGAAGGGGGGAGAGAGAGCGCCTCGGTCGTGTTAACAGAGACGAAATCCTGCGGGTAAATCTCTTCGGAAGACAAATGTGGAGAAAACTGTGCCTCTTCTCTTGAAGAGCTCCTTCCCTACTTTGCGTAAAATTGCTTTCCTTGTTCCTAGTTTTTACATCTAGGGATAAATGGCTGTGATTTTTTTTTTTTCTTCTTCTTACTATTTTGCTGGCTGCTGTGGAGAGAAGCACACCATTATGCTAGTCCCTGACTCGCTTTCGTTTTTTGCCGCAGTTGCATGGTAGGCATCTGAGATACAAGAGCTTGGGATAGCATACTATCGCCTCACAGCTGATGCTGGCCATGGAAACCGTTAGTTCGGCTATTTATTCCACTTCTCTAGCTAGATGTGACAAGTTTTCAGTCCGAGCTGAGTCCTCTCTGTAAAACTATTAACGCGGTTTAGCTGAAGTAATCTCTATTAAAGTAGGGCAGGGCGGAGAGCTCAAGAAGGAAGGTGAAGCAGGAGGAGGGGAGAGGCTTGATGTAGGTCACTGGTGGATACAGTGAGTTTTCAGTATTGGAGCCTCGTAAAGTTTTGGGTTCAGGGTCCCACTGCTGGGGAGGATAGCATCTTGTCAATGATGTGATTGATACGATTTTGAGAGAACTGTTTCTCGCTGTCGCATGTGCTGCTTGCTGTGTCTGCATGGGTGTGAAGGGAGAGGGAAGACCATAGTGCGCTGCTAGCGCTCTTGCATAGCCTGTCCTTCCCCCTCCTGTCCCTGGAGCATGTATCTCCAGCCATGGCTGCTGTGCATCAGGGTCTTGAGATAAGTCCCTCACAGTGTCCTTATTTCTGTCTTCTGTGATTTCCCAAGCACACTGGGAATCTGTTCAGAAACTCCTTGCTCTGTCAGTGTCGCTAAAATTGCTTAATAAGATTTTTTCTTTTAAAATTCTAATTCAAAATAATAGCAGATATCTTGCTAGATTTTGAAATCTTAAAACCATAGGCTGACGTGTTGTAACATCCCAGTAGCGGATCCAAATTCCTGTTGCTGAAGGGCAGCCCACCCTCCAGCCCTTCACCTTTTTTCCTGTTCCATGTGCGCCAATGCCATTTCTCACAGGTCAAACTGCTGTCTGCACCTCGTGTTCTGAAATTCTTATCACATGCTCATCAGGTACTGCCTCTTGGCTTGCTGGAGTTGTCTTCTTGCTTTCCAGCCAAGTATTGCAGTAAATAGGAGGGAAAAAAAAGAAAAACATGGCTGTTTTCTAACTGTTCAGGACGTCTTAAGTGTTAGCATATGGACAACTTGAAATGCTTATGAGCCACTGTCAGGTATTTAAGACTTCTGATGTGTGAAAAAATAACTGCTTTTTTTAACTTCCAAATGCTTATGTATTACTATTGAGAGTCAAGGGCGTGGGTATCCTTTTAATTTTTTTTAGAGACTGAAAGCACATGAACACATTGATTATACAATTGCTGTATAAAGTTAGGTAAAACTCCAGGTTTCTTGGCAGGACACACGGTTCAGTGGGATTTTTTTACTGGTGTTTCTTGTGGAGTACTTTCCTGCTCTGTCTGCAACAACTGGCTTTGTGTGATGTAATACTAAAGCAAGTTTTCCAGTTACCGATGGCTTCTCTCATTCTGGTTGTGACCTTCTGTCTTTGATTTGCATTTTAGTTCTTGAGGTTCTTCAAGTCTAAACTATAAAAGGCTCCTGTCATGTAGCCAGTACACTTATTTCTAGTACAATCTGGAATACCTGCTCCTAATCTCAGGTCTCAGAAGAGGTCTGCATGCCTTCAAGTTGTCAACTTTTTCCAGTTGAACTAGTTAGTCTTGCAAAAGCTTACTCTTAGCAAGTATGTTCATCTTTTGTCCTTAACTATCGGATCTACAATGCCAGTGCTGCTCCTGTGTTCGCTCTGATGGTCTGCTAAGCGTGGTTGTGTGGGTTTTTTGTTGTTGTTTTTAAGAAAATCACCTTTACTATTTGATCCTTCTAGTCCTCCTGAGATGCCCACAGCTTGGTGATCTCTGCTGCATTAAACAAAGTTGCTGGCTTTTCTGCTGCCATAGACATTGGAATAGATCTCTCATTATTGCAAGGTATCTAATTACCACAGCTTCAAAGCAAGCACATGTCAGGCTGCTTGAAAGGAAGCATTTGTTTTCAGCTGGATCGCTCTTTGTGCTGAGCTTTATGCTGTTCAGCCATCATAATGTCAAGTATTGTCCAAATCTTGCTCTTGGGGTGGTTCCCCACACAGATAAAATTCAGAGAGCTGGGGTATCAGAGGTGGACTTCCTCTCTGCCATCCCTTGTCTCCTAACTGGTCTTCTGATTATATGAACTTTTAGGTGAAATAAACTGAAATATGTTATCATATATGCGTGCAGGGTTGGTTTAGTTTTTTTTTTTTTGGGGGGGGGGGGGGGGGGGGTTGGGACTGCTTTGTGCAGTAGGTGATTTCTGCACCCTTTTTCCTCTCACCTGCTGCTCTCTGATGGAGATGCACTCTGGAGGGACCGTGCCTGGGAAGAGTGCAGTTGTTTCCTGTGTTGTCCAGGTTTACAGACCCTTTAAGCGATATACCTGAAAGCATAGGAAGCTAGATTTCGGTGACAAACTAATGTAGGTATTTTGAGGAGATGCTTTTGGGAGTGTGCTCTTTTTTTTTTTTTTTTTAATTCTAGAAAGTGATACCCAATTACAGAGGTAGGAGGTGGCTGTTGCTTCATAGGGAAGATAATGAATAGGGCTTTTCCCAAGTACCATGTGTGACTTCATACGGCCGTAGACTGTATCATGGCAGGGGTGGGAGCACCACAACAAAGTTCACTCTTAGGGAACAGTATTTATCAAAAAATACTGTCTTGTGCAGACCAAGTAGGAGCATATTGTACACTTGGTGCTAGTCTGCTGGTTTTAAAATTAGATGGTGTACAGCTCTGAAGGAGACCAAGCTCTCCTTGGTGTGAGGGCGTGCTCGTAAGCAAACACACACGCAGAGGTGGGTGGCAGTGGCTCGTGCCTTCAGCCGGCATTTCTCTGTGTCCTTCTTCGTACTGAGGCAGGCTGTTAGCATCCTGCTCCTTTCCTGTAAATAAGCCTGAAGACGCCTGCTTGGAGATAAAAAGTCCAGCGGTGGAGTCCCCTGACGCTTGCTGCTGTTGTTTTTGTGACGGCGCTGGTTCCTGAGCCGTGTCGCAGTTACAGGTCTCCGGCAGTCTCTCAAGCCAGCGCACAGGGCTGTGGCTCTGCTGGGAAGGGCTGTCCCCCCCGCTGCGCCTGCCTGACCCTAATCCTGAACGAGCTTCTTCGTGTGGGGAGGGATGGCCATGCCCCAGCTCCTGTGGTGCGATGAAGCAGGTGCTTGCTTGCCTGCTGCGTGCTGTGCGGTCGTGCCTGGCTTCCAGTGCGGTGGCACACATCGTATCTGGACACCGGCATGCCAGGACACCTCGTTTCTGCATGAGGCACGTTGGCTCCAGTATGTAATTACCCGCTGCTGCAAAGTGTCCCTCTGGAGTGTGCCAAGCCTGAGAAGCGTCGCTGTCTCTGGAGAGCAGTAAAAGCCGCAGTGATCCCTCGGAGTGGTTGTGTTTACTTCTGGTGTGATGGGCTCTTTCTGAGCAGAAATAGGCTTCATGTAGCTGCTCAAATTGCCCAGCGTTTTAATTTCCCCCCCCAGGGGGTTCAGTAGAAGTTTGTAGGAGATAAAGCTCAGCTGTATCAGAGTTCTAAAACACGGTGGAGTTAATGTGCAAAGGGGCCCTTTTCTTCCCAAGCCCTCTGTGTGGATCTGTGTTTCCAGTAGGTAGAGAATGGTGCGGGAAAGGCCAAGGAGAGGAGGCGAGTTTGTATCAAGCCCAATGTAGTGTCAGAGGTAGCATGCTGCAGAGTGAGCGAGGGAGATGCTGCTGGGTGCTGGAGAAGCTCCATCTGGCATCTCCTGGCATGGAGAGCCGCATGCTGACCCCCAGCCCACGGGGTGTTGTTTGGGGCATTGCTAGAAACAAAATGTAGGAGCTTTCTTGAACTTTGGTAGGAAGAGGAGGATCTGCCTCTCTCGTCCAGACCTCAGGGGAGAGAGGTTTCTCACCTCATCCCAGTGGAGGTTCGCTATAAATTGGCCTGATCCAAAAGAACGCTCTATGTGGCCACTCAGCACTAATTTATTTTGTGGTTAAGCAATTAATGGAAATCTATCTGGCGCCTTCCAAATTCTCTCTTCATAAGAATTGAATTAAGGGGGCAGGACAGGCCAGGAGGCAGTAGAAAAGAGCTGTAAAGGGAGCATCAGGCATGCAAGGACGAGGTCTCAGGCCAAAACACACCTATTTTCAAGCAGATGGAGCCTCTTGGGATGGTAGTTCAGTGCCAGTTCTTGCTGCCCAGCCTTGCTCACTGGGCTGTTTTAGGTAGCGTGCTAGGAGTTCACCTCCTCGGGGTCGCTGTATCCCCATTGCCCTCCTGTGCCAAGCATTGAGTTTGTGTGGTGAGGGGCTTGGTGCTGCCTCCATGCTCCTGAGCTTGTGGCCGCTGCTTTGCTTGGGTAGCAAGTGGGATGGTTTGACCTCAGTATGGAGTACCTGCAAACTGTCATGGCCTTCTTGTTGCATCTTATCTCCTCTGGTCTATATAGAGAGTTGTTCATGTCGATGTCTTTGTAAACAAATTAACTTATGCTATTCTTGGCATACTGGCTAGGTAGGTGGGTAGTTGATGTGTATCTTTGGCTTTTCCTTCCCTTCCATCTCCCCTTTACATTGGTAACTCTTAAATAGGTAAAAAAACCCTAGCAGTTGCACATAGAAAATAAGTGTGTCTTGCTGCATCTCTTGACCTTCCATACTGGCTCTCAAACTGTTAAAGCTATGGACCTTCTTAATTTAAGTGATGTTTCAGTGCAAGTTGGTTCAAGAGCAACTGCCCTGGATTTTCCTGCTAGGTAAATGCTGGGTTGCGGGGTTGTGCTGTTTCCCAGAGAGCATGGCATAGGTAAATGTCCAACCAAGCATTCTTGGAGTTGGGCTGAGTGCTTACAGCCATGAGTAAGATAGCTATGGGCAAGCGTTTTGCTGTGCCTCATAAATTATTTGCTGGGGCGTTTTCCTTCCAAGCCTGCTTCTGAGTTGTTTCAGATAAGGGGTAAAAAAGATGATCAGAATTTCTTGGTGGGGTGGAGGGACATCCTCTTGGTGCTATCCTACTGCAGACCTGATGGTTGAAGGGTTTCTGTGTTAGTCATGGGTCAAGGTCAGAAGAAGCAAAGAAGAGTCCCTTCCTGCAAAGGGAAGCTGCTGAACTCTCTTTAGAAAGCCATGCTTAAAGTTTTATAAAGGTGATTGATGCCATAGTATGCGTTTTATTAATTCTGCTGCTGTTTTCTAAGGACTTGTGCTCCTTAGCGATGCACTTGCACTGAAGTGTTGTTCAAAGAAAACTGCTAGAGAAGTGTCCGCATGCATCTATATGTGAATTATGTGTATTAAGTACACTTTAATGGTCTCTTCTTTTGTACACTATATCTAGAAGATTGCTATTAGAAGATAAGGTCAGTTGTCTTTTTCTGATGTGGTAAAAAAGAGGTTGACCGAATCTTCCTTCCTTACAGGGTCTTGGGAACATTTTGCAGTTTCCAGTAGTAAAGAAGTAAGTCTTTGATGTTGTACCAGCCATTTAAATAAAAAAAAAAACAAGCAAAAAAACCAGCCATGGTAGACAGCTGTCATGACTCCTGGAACAGCAAATGGTTCAGTCATTTTAATAATTTATCAGAAGAATATTTAATTTTGTAACTCCTAAAGGAAAGTGTGACTTCTAAGTGAAGAATGAGAGGTAGTTTTTCTGAAATGACATGCTACAAAAAATAGTAGATGCTTGCTGCTTAGAGGATTTGTGCTAAAAAAGGAACTTTCCCATCCCTCTGTAAAAGCGCCTCTTGGAATCTGCTTAAAGCGTGTCTCCAAAACCTGTTTGTTCTGTTTTACAGGGGCAGAAGAACGTATAAAAGTAGGAGTCAAGGTTACCTAGAGACTGTTGCAGTAGTCTGAGTGTTAGTTTTAAACTTAAAATATTTTGCAGACTTCTGTCCCTCAGCACTCCCCCCCCCCCTCTTTTTTTTTTTTTTTAACTGAGGTAGTGCTTGAAAAATAGTAGTAAATACTTCATATATGACACCACTGGTGTGTCAAGTACTTCAGAGCAGGAGCTTGCATTACTCCTGATTTGTAAAGAGCTTGCAGTTGAAAGGTCAGATCCTGTAGTTGGGTCTCTGAAAGTTTTGCCTGCTTGCAGAGGGTCTGCTGAAGGCAGAGGCTTTGCAAGGCTGCAAGACTAGGGCCATGGTGGACAGGAGGTTTATCTATCACGGGCACGAAGGGGAGGAGGCATCATGCTGTACAGTAGACAAACAGTCTTTAGGCGTGGTGGGGTTTTTTTAAGTAGTTAACATTGCTCCTGTAACTTACAGTTAGGTACCACTTAAGATAGGGTCAGTATTCCCCCTCATGTATGTAACCCAGATGTAGTTTCCTATAAATAACTGAACTACTTCAGCATTCCTAAAGAACGAACTATACCCATGTATCAGAAAGTCTGAAGAATTTTTGAAGTCTCTTCAAACAGCATATTCTTTTTTTCTTTGCTGTGATGAAGTATAATAGGATGTCTTTTGCTTTTGGAAGAAGACATTTATAGAACTGACTTGCACTTCCTAATCTTAAAATTAGTAGGATACTGTACCATTCCTTTTCTCTTTTACAGATGTATTGAGTGATTGGCTCTATTTGAGGACAGAAGCAGTGAGGTAATAACTGAGAAACAAGAAGGTTCTTTTTGCAACTTTTAGAAAGTCAGAAATTCTGGGCTGAAATAAGCTTTAACTGGAAAAAGAGAAGGTTATAGAGACCTGAAGAGTAACTGGTAGAGATGTAGCTTATGTACTGATGATGACAAAGAGGGCAACTAGGTTATCACCGGTAAAGTCATATTAAGATAAGAATATCTGGCTGTTAATTGATCTTGTTAACTATTATCATGGCAGACCTACTTGGCTGGTCCCACCTGTCTGTGAAGCACACGTCTTTGGAGTCTCCTTGCAATCACAGGTTCATGTGCACCTAGTACAGCTCCATGTTTCTATGGGGGGGGTCAGGACTTTTCCTTGGGTGCTTTGGAGATCAGGCAGGGGGTTGACCTCTTGAGGTGTTTTGTTTTGGTTTTGAAGCTTACTTGTTATGTCTTCATACTTCATAATCCGTAGGTGTCTTGCTTTGGGACAGTCTCTGTACCTGCTGTTTGAGAGGATACTTCAGTTCTGACTGAGGCTTTGGTAGGAAATCTTACCCGAACCCCGAACTAAATGCTGGGAGAACTAGTAAGCATTGAAAATGAGTTACACTTGTGTAATGCGTTACACAATGTGTATTGTATAGTTTTATTATACTAGTGCCAAGCAGCTACAGATGGACTTGGGATACATCACCTGAAGCAGTGCCCAAATGTCCAAAGGGTAGAGTGGGAACTGAAGGTGGTGTTGATTCATGCTATTTTATCTGGAGAGAGTAGCGTGCATCTAGCGAAGTGTTTAGGATTTGGATAGGAGGGAGCAATAATCTAATACATTACACCTAGCTCTACATTGGGACATTCTTGAATTGAGGACCTTTGCCGTACCATGCAATTTATCAATTAATGGGTTTGTAAGGAAGGTCATCACTAGCTTTGCAGTCGTGGAAATGCAAACTAAACCATAGGTTAAAGTAATTGGTCTGGCACGCTTCTGCCTCATGAGGCTAGAGGTACAACACAAAAGCAAGGGCGCAGTTAGCTGCACCTTCTTTGTAGATGCTTTTCTTCTACGTAGCGTATAACTTCCCTTACGGTGTTTCTCCTGAGTAATGATGGGAGCAGTGATTAGCTGTGCTTAGCAATGGTGACAGCCCAGCTTTAAATAATGTATGGAGCTTCCTAGCTGAGGACTTACTCACTGAGCCTGAAATAAAACCATTGGGAATCCAAAGCATTTTGTCCAGCACACAGAAAAATCTGTGTTCTTAAGTGTGGACTTCTGAACAGCAAAATACAGAGGCCTGGGAAGAAGTTAATTTAGTTGAAACTACGTGTTCTTAAGAACAATCCAGCTCATCTGTCACCAGTGTCCTTTCCTTTAGTTGAAGTGATAATATGGGGAGTTTCTTGATGTCTCCCTGTCCCCCAGACCAGAGAGCACCTAGGTAAGCATGCTGCAGGACAAATAAATGAGTGGGTGGATGTCCTGTATTTTTGGGTGGGACAGCAAGGGGAGAGGGTTGCAGCTTCAATTCTGCCAGTCAAGTGGTGGCTGTAATTTGTCCACCCTGGTTTAAATAGGTCTCATCTGCTTTTTCATCTCAGTGTGCTTAGGTAGTCTGTAGAGACGAAATCCCAGTCAGGCGTGGACGAGCTCTGTAGCTGTGTAGTGCAAATGAGCCATACTAGAGCTCTCTGGTGGCACCTGAATTGGCTTCCCTGTGGAGGTGCGGAGAGAGAACTTTGGCTTGGGGTGGCTTTTTGAAATTTGTAATGGGCAATTCTGAAGGAAGAAAAGTAGGAAGAAAAATACTTCATATCTGCATGAAGATAAAAGAAAATATAATAAATAGAGCTTGATGGGAGACAGACTCCATCAGAGGAGGAGATGTTTTATTACGCTGGCTGTGGGCAGCGCGAGTGTGGATGAGGAAAGAGGCACGTGCAAACCAGCTGCTGCCTGGTGGTGCAGGCTCCGAGCAGAGGGTGGCAGTGCCCCACGCTGCTCCTCCTCCTCGCCGCAGCCTATTTCAAGAGTTCCTAAACTCCTACACTATGTCTGCCGGTGTTGTTCACCCAGTGGAAATAGGTGTTACGTTTGCCTGCAGAGTACTGTTGGCAAGCGTCCGCTTCCTAATCACAGTTGAAGCAGGCTTACGGAGGAAGAGGCTTCTTTGTTTGCATCCTCTGTGCAGTAAAACCTCTTCCATGCTTCCTCTGGGGTCTTCGGTTACTTCACCTCCTGAAGACTGCCAGTGATGTAAATGCAGGGAAGAAAAGCCATGATATTTAGAAAATACTAATTTTTTTAAAAAATCCAGTTATTAATCCAATTAAGGCGGACCGATAAGTGAGAAAATGTGGGCTTGCTGATTGCAAGTATGCATCATGTTCATTGTCCCTCCTGGTCAGCTTCCCAAAACTGATTTTGTTGTTCATCTCTGCTGTAGAATGAAGTTTTACTTGAATGTCCTGAATGTCTTTACTGCTTCTGTTCATTATTTTATCAAGCGTGCTCCTTCCCCTGCCCCCCAACCAAACAACCCCTGTGCACCCTTTTTTGTGTGCGGACTTGTCATGCTTGCATGAAGTCTGGAGGAGAAAAACTAGCTTGCTATTCAATTAATTACTAAATCTTGCTAATTTCTCACTGAAATGAAAATAAATGTTTCATATTATTTTTCAAGCTTATGAAAAGGCTCTCAATACTGAATTGTTCAGAATTGAATGCATAACGTAACAAAGCAAGCCAAATTTCTTCCTCTCTCCAGGGGCAGAAGTTTCTTTAAAATGTGGGAAAAATTTCCCCTGAAGTCCTGCGCAGGCTGACTCTTGCTAGCAAGACTGAAAGGTGTTTTTGTAATGACAGTATTTGTGCTCATGCATTTAGGAAGTATGCTTAGGATTGAAATAGATTTGAATAAAATGTGCTTTTCTAGGAAGAAATGTCAGATAAGGAGGATTAGGGAGTTCTAGCAGCTTTAAACATGTTCTTTCTGTGCTGAGTTCCTGGAAGAAATCTCACCGGTATTTTATTACACTAAACCTTTTCTCGTCATCTACGGTCAGTTTTGGTGAATGCTCTAATTGCCTTCCTGGCACAAGGGAGATTTTGGGGAGCCCTGTTCCCCTGTCAGCATCCCGAACTCAAGCAGCACAGGTTGTTTGTTTCTTGTTTTTGGCATGGGTTTTTTTTGGTTTTTTTTTTTTTAATACTTGAATGCTTGGGCATATCTGGAAAAGTAATTCTGAGTGTTAGCTTCTGCATAAGTAAAAGCGCAATCTAACGAATACCTGCAAATGAGTGCAAAGGTGGTGTGAGCAGAAAGTTAACAACTTTGGAAAATCCAAGCTGGCAACCACACTCGGGGTAGGCAATACTTGCTGGTCCCAAGGAGGGTCCAGGGTGCGGAAGAGCCACCAAGCCCCCCTGAGCTCTGGGTGCTGCTCAGGCTGGTGTTTGTCTGGTGCCATGGGATTATGGCTGGGACGGAGGGAGGGAGCCACGTGGGAAAGCTCCCAGGACCTGTGGCTCCAAGGAAGTCTCTGTGTCCCGGCTGCCCGGAGCCGCAGATCCTGGGAGCCTCAGCGGTGGATCCGTGATGCTGACAAGAACATAAATTTTGCTGTGCAGCTGCAGGCTCCCAGAAGAGTTTGCTTCAGGGAATGCCATCTGCTGGTATTGTGGAAACAGCAAAATTTTCTACGCTTTTCTTTTTTAATTTGGCCTGAAATAAGAAGTCATTTCGTAAAAGATTTCTTTTCTTCTGTAACCTCCAGAAGAAAGAATGGGTGCCTTGTTTTAAAACAAACTATTGTCTAAATTGGGTAGTGCTTGTTGTTATAGTATACCAGCATCTAGCAGCGTTCACAAACTCTGTATGTCCTCCAAGCCCTCTCCATCCACCTTCTGTAACTAATTTTTTTCACCGCGGCACGTGTGGTGGCATGGAACAACTTGATATCACGGTGCTTATAGAAACCCTGTAGTTATTTAGGCTGTGGTTGGATATTCACTTTTTCTTCCCACTTCTAACACATACTCTAAGTTGGAGTCAGCCAGCTGATGCCACAGTTCCACTGACAGAGAATATGATGTTTCAGTCCATCTAGCCTTGCCCTGGGACCAGCTGTGGATGCTCCCGGGACGGTCTCGCTGGCAGCAGGAGGCTGGGGACGAGGGGACGTGTGGGTCAGGTGCAGAGCCAGTGAGCTTTCGGGCTGTGCTGCTGTGTCTCCGAGTGGGGTGAGCTTGAATGAAGGAGGCTGGGCACCGCTCCAGCTATGGCATCTTGTCTAGCCGCTTCATTTCCCTATAGAAAACCTGTTATACTATAGTCTCTTAAACACTGCTCTCTTCAGCAAAGGTGGGGTTTTTTTACCCCTTCTTTCTCTCTCTCTTAACTAAACATTCCTTGCCAGTTACTCATTAAGATGGGCCATGCCTTCTGATTGAGACTCGGTGAACGAGAGGTACAGGCCCTGAATACGTGTAGCTTTTTCTGGTTTGCCTCGGGGTTGGCTTTTTTTTCAGTAGTTTGTTATTTTCCTTTCATGTTGTGAGAGCCTTTGGACTCTGCTTCGGGAGGGCTTGCAGCCTTTGCCACACCGTTGTGGCTTTTTTTTTTTTTTTTTTGCTTAAAACTTTTGCAGTGGAGGCAAGATCCCAAAAAAGAACCGATGAAGCTGTTCTCTCTCTGACTCTGCTGAATGTATGAACCGTGCGGAATTGTGTGCTGAAAAGCGCTAGGAAGCGTCAGCGTGGCCGAAATGTGCAGTAGTGAACAGAAGCAGGAAGCTGGCTTGCCTGCCCCCTAATCTCCCACTGCTTCCTTTCCCCTGTGGTGCCAAAAAATACCCCACCCAGTGCTCTGCCTGGCTGCTGAGGCACCTACCTCTGCTTACTGCACCTACTCCCCTCGGCATACTCTGCACAAATACCCTGCAGCAGATACAATGATGGAAATAGGGAGTATGCATTTGTATTTAATACAAACAGAAGACACAGACTGTTTAAATGGTAGCTAAATTAAATAATTTTATATTTGAGCATCTACTAAAAGGAAAAAAAAAACTTGCTTCTGAAGATCTTAGGTTAATTGTTTTGAATTTCATTTAACTTGCAGTCTTTTTATCAGCTACAAGGGTGGATCACTGCAGCAGGCTGCATGTGTAATACTTAAAAAAAAAAAAAAAACCAAACCAACCAACAAACACAACACCAAAACCAAACAGAACAGCCCCACAGTGTGAACTAGTTTTTGCAGAGCTCCTTATTTTAGGTGTAGTCTCTAGCTGTCACTGTCTGGGACCGTTGGGGCAGCATCAACCCTGGTATGTCATGCTGCAATTAGTGTATCTGGCGTCAGTCCACACCACAGCCAAAAAAGGCAGCAGTCCTTGCTGCTGCTTTCTTTCTCATCCCCTGTCCTGGCACTCGTGCTTGCGTGGCTGTACAGTGAACCAGTTGAGGGGAAACTGATCCTCTTAAACCTTTTTATTTATTTGTTTTTATTGGATTAGCTTTCAGTCAATTGATTCCTTGCTGTGGTTCTCTGTGCAACCATGCGGACCTGCTTTGCTGCACGAGCGCTAGTGTCAGCTCAAGGGAGGGGGGGAGGTGGAAGGGGGATGTAGTCTTGGGCCATCCCTCCTGGTAGGTGCTTGAACTTAATGAGCAGTGGCACCTGCAGCAGTTACAAGCTTATTCTGTGTGTCCATGCACACTTGGGTGTTTGCCCAGGCTTTGTATGGGCAATGTGCTCTTACTGAGGACGTGTTTAGGATGCTCATGCCGAACTGAGATGCAAACAGTGAAGCCAAAGCAGGCTGGAGAGAGCAGGAGAGGTACAGAGACAAGAGCCCTGCGTAGGGATGTACAGGAGGTGACACTTGCAGGAAAAGTCTTGAGAGAGCTAGCTTGGAGGTGAAGTTTAAAATTTGTAGAAATGAGGCAGTACTGTCTCTCGGCACACCTTGGAACCTTTTTAAAGTTTAATCCCAGTTACGACAGTTTTAACCAGCTCACGTTTGGGTAAGGGTTACTGCACTTAGCTGCCACCATCCGGCAGCCAGCTTCCAGCCCTGCGGAGGCCTTGCCTGGCACGCAAAGGACAAGAGTGACCAAGAGCAAATCGTACCTAAGTCTCATCTCTTAAGATGAGATAACTGCTTTGGTGGACAAAGGGAAGAGCATTGTTTGGGGCTTAGCGTTTTTTTGCAAGGCTGCTGATGCAGCCTGCCACAGCATCCTCCTGGCCAAGCTGGGGAGGTAGAGGTGGGATGGGTGGAGAACTGGCTGGACCTTCAGGGGCATGGGGTGGTGGTTAATGGCTTGAGGGCTGCTGGGCAGATGGCTACCAGTGGCATTGCTCAGGTGTTGGTAATGGGGCTGACACAGTTCAACACCTTATTAACAACCTCCATAAGCAGGCAGAGCGCACTGTCAGCAAGTTTGTCCGTGACACCAAAATGGCAGAGGAGGAAGCGATTGATGTGCTGGAGGGCAGGGCTGCCATTTAGACCAACAACCTGGGGCATGGGCTGACCAGTCTTGCCTGCTTCAGCAAAGGCAAGTACGCCTGGGACAGAATAACCCCATGCAACAGGATGGGCTGGGCTAGACAGCAGCACTATAGAAAAGACCGGGAGGTCCTGGTGGACAAGCTGAACATGGATCAGCCAAAGTTTTTCAGTGGTTCTATGAATTTTTTGTTGGCGCTAGGTTTCCATCTTAAGATGTGTTATAGAGACCTTAGGAAAGGACAGAATAATAATGCTTGAGATGTTCATAATCCATGCAAACTGAACGGTTCGTGAATGTGTGGGTACTGAGGCAATGTGTGTGATCATGAGAGGTTTGCCTGCCCTGAGGAAGCGCAAGGTACCCGGGTGGCAAGTGGATATGAAATGTGAAGGCCGCATGCATTTTTCTTAATGAGTGGCTTACAGGAATGTTTTAGCCAAAGTTCTGCGTTCGTGATTTCTTTCAAGCAAAGCCACACTGGGGGGAGAAACACTTGGGGCTTTCTTCTTTTTGCTTTTTTAAGTGTCCTGTAAGCAAGGTGAGGGAAAGAGCAGGTGGCATCCTGTACGTGAATGTGAAATCTGTCCTGCTAGATAAAACGCAGAGGTTGCTTCCAGGCTGAGAGGAATATATTTTGGGAAGAAAAGAAGGAAGGAATTGCCTTTTTTCCATTACAGGAGAGTATAAATGTAACCGTTGTGCAGTAGTGCTTTTTAGGTTACTCTGGCTGGAAATTAGGTTACTGTATTTAACACGTACTAGTGCTTCTTTTAATGGAGTTCCTTGTAACCTTTTTTGTTTTCCAGCTCCTTGCAAGTGTTCACTAATAGCACAGCGAGCAGAACTCTGTACGTCAATGAAAAACTACCAGCAAGCTCTTCACGACGCGGATGTCCTCTGCCGAAACAAACCCCACTGGCCTGCGGTACGATGCTTGCGTGTCATAAAGACCAAAATGAAAACTGTTTGTTCTCGGGGCTTCTCTCTGTGGTGGGGACAGCGCTGCTGAGGGCATTGTTGGAGGAACATCGTGGCATTATCAGGGCTGGAAATGTCTACCAAAAGCTAAATTCTTCATAGGACAAGTCTTGGGAAGGTCCTTAGTATGTCTCCAGCCAGTGGGATTTCAGCGGTGGGCAGCTGGTGATGTGGTTTTGTTTGTGCTGGTGCCCATCGATCTGTTGGGGTTAGTGCTGCAGTTTGGCAGCAGAATCTGGTCTGTAAGGATCCGGCAGCCCGGGATTGCCATGCAGTTCCCCCTGGGATGGTGTGTCCCAGGCAGTGGGTGCAGTTCCCTCTGGGATGGTGTGTCCCAGGCAGTGGGTGGTTTTGACGGTCTGTTGGCCAATGTGTCTTTCTGAGGAGCACCCCAGACTGTGTTTTTCAGGATTTTATTTTTTTTCCCCTCCTTTAATACTAAGAGTTCATATCTGTGATTCCTACCTGTGTCATGGTGATTCATAGAGGGGGTTGGGATTTTTTTTTTCATAATGAGAGGAGGTGCTACAAGGAGCACTGGTTCGTGGGCAGTCTGAAGCAAGCATCAGAAATGATGTTATGAGAGAGAAATGGAAGAAGCAGGTGGTGCCCATTGTTACCACCAGTTGCCTGAGGCTAGACGGGGTGTCTGACAGCTCGCTCCACCTAGGATTACACCTCCAGTCAGTCCCTCACCCATCAGTAGCAAAACTGCAGCACAGGTTTGACCAGATAAAGCCCCTGGGTGCTACCTGGAGAGAGGGTGGCACGGGGAACTGGGGAAGGTTTTTAGGCAGACCTTGACTTCCCTGCAAAGACTAAGGAGGTGTAGCATGAACCCCTCGGCCGCCTGCCTCAGCACGGGGGTCTGCAGCTAGCTCTCCATTTCCAGCTGGGGAAGACATGGGGCGAGCAGAGAGGTGCTGTCTGAAGCATCTAGCTTCTGACAAGTTAGATACTTGTCTCTGAAGGCTATCTGTCTTGTCACCCATTAAAACCTTTCTTATTTGAAGGCAGTTCATAATCTTCTCGCTGCCTTCAATTTGCCTTTCTATCTAGGATCATTTCTCATCAAGTCAGGAACCCATCTCGGGTGGTTTTGGCTGGGTTTCTGTGCAGAGGGAGAAGGATGAATTATGCCCGTTCAAATGTTTTCTTGAAGTGTCTTCTCTGTTTGCCTCGAATCCATGGAAATGTGATGCGTGTCAGTCATAGGCGGATAAAGATTGTGTTGATCACATCTCTGAAGAATGCTAATTGAAAATGAAATTTGTCATTACGGCATAAGGAGCAGTGTCACAGATGCATTTCACTTGTGTTTGCGTGTGTGTGTGAGAACTTCCACGTAAGCTGTGCTGATCCAGAATCCATGTTCTCCAGGAATTCTGGGCATCTGCTTTGTTTTGTATCTTGCGGCATCTTATCCAGTGGCAGAGATTAGCTCAAACATGCACTGTGTAGTTTAAAAAATAAATAAATAAATAAAAATTGACCATAAAACTAAACTCATTCTGGGAGTAGCTCCTGGGAGGCAAGTGTTCACCTACCAGTACCTTTTGGCTTATTGATAACTGAAATCTAATGGTTCGCTGAGTTACTGGTGAAGCTCTTGGGTCCACTGTAGTCATTAGAGCAATAAACAAGTTGGTTTCTTTTGAGCTGCTATGAAAACCAGGTCCTTGGACTATCTGAGGCAGGGAGAAGTTTCTGGTTGTACTTTTATGTGGTGGATAGAAACAGATGCGATCCTGCCTGCTGCACAAGGTCCTGCCTGGACCTTACCCTTCAATCCGATGCTTGTCAGGGATGTGTGAAAATGGAAAAGGGAAGGTGGCAGTGGTAGTCTCTGAAGTGCAGGGGCCTCTAGTCCCTGAGCCTAACTTCTGGTGTTGGATCTTTGGGTATTTGATCCGTAGACAGTCCAGCTCGGTCTTCCCTTGCAGCTTGGTTAAGGAAACTGCTCTTGTGGCCCCAAAGGACGAGGCCAAACAACCTTGTAGCCTGTCCAGTGCAGTGGAGTAATCTTGACAGCGATGTCAGGCATGTTAGGACCTCTCTAAAAAGGTCTTTTAGAGGCTGTGCAAGTGTCAAGATAAGAAGGTCAGGGTCAGGCCTCACAGTACCTCTCTTCTTACTGCATTCAGGAGAAGAAAAATGTATCTCACCTTGAGAGACAGCTGTGTACTGAAACTCCTTGTTCAGGTCACTGAATGACATACATTAATTAACCTGTCCTACACAGTACCTGTAACTTGCTTTTGGTACGAGCCCCCTTCTTCCTGACAGTAGAAAGGTAAAGATCTTAATGGGCCTCAGCTTGAAGGGCTATATTGAAAGAGTGAGGAAGGTACCTCCTCAGGAAGATTGTGTGATACCGGATCTTTTGGCATTAGTATGAAGCAGATACACTTCTCTATTCTTATCTAACCAGTCTCTTAGACTAGTGAAATTTTACTTTCAGCACAGCTTAGAGATATTCATGTGCATCAGAGGTGGACTTCCAGAGCACACTTCTGTCTAATAAGCAAGAGGCAAATGTTTAAATGCATACTTAGTTTATTTTCATCATTAAGGAAGTAATTTCCATAGTCAGATTTGAACTTGAAATTGATATCCGTGGGGAAATTCAGAGGTGAGGCATTCCTCTTTTGCTACTAGTAACAAGTGAAGTAGGACTTGTCCCCAAGCTGACTACGCTACCTGTTGGCCATGGATGTGTTACTCTAGGACGTGGGAGAGGTAGGATGGGCTAAAAGGTTTCAAGTTAAACATTGGTAAGTTGCCCTAAATTCATAATGCTGTTGGTCTTCTCTAGCCAAATAGAACAGGTGAAAAATCATCTTTGTCCTGGTAAGACACCCAGGAGAAGTGAGTGTCCTGAACCTAAAATCTCTTGCTCCCTCAGCTGCCACCTCCAGCCTGCCCGTGCCACTGTCTTTCCCACGCCGCTTCATTACTGTTAAGCTTGCCCTGGTATGTGAAACTGTTCTCTGGGGTATCAAGCCCTGTGGGCTATGTAGTAGTCTCAGTCCCTGGGGAGAAAAATATCCCTCCTCATTCTGCATCAGGTTCCCCCTGAGGAAAGGAACGGTGTCTTTGGCAGGGGGTGATGCAGCAGTGAGTTCCTGGGGGATCTTCTTTCAGCAAAAGGGACTGACTTTCCTTCAGTTGTGTGGATCAAAGAGGTTGTTACCAAAAAGCGTCTTATTCTTCGCTTGCAGAATGGCATGAACTTCCAAGTTTGCTTGCTGGATTCTTGCTGCCACTTCAGAAATGATCTCTAGATTTGTATGTTTCCTTTGTGTGAACAGGGCCATTATGTGAAAGCAAAAGCTCTTTCTGGATTGGAAAGGACTGAGGAAGCACTGAAGGAGTTTCTCTATTGTGTTGCCTTAAATCCTGAATGGAGCTCAATGAAGAAAGAAGCCCAAAAGGTATGAAATGTATTTACTGGCTGCTTCTTGGCCATCACGCTGCTCTTACTCCTGTAGCTAGGTAAAATTTTTGTTATTTCAAGTGACAGTAAACAGCCAAAGGATAATTTGATTCAGTAGATTCTCCAATAAACCTTATTAGCCTTATGCTGTGCGAGGCGCCTCTTGGGTTTGGTTGATGTCTCAACCAGAGGGATTGTATATTTGTGGATTCCACTGCAAATCTGTAGGTCTGGCCGCTGCCATTTGTAGATTACACTTGCAGTATGTTGGCCAGATTTGAGTACACCTGGATTTCGTAGGCTCGAGGCTGCTAATTTTAGTGCCCATCAGAAACCCACTTCTAAGTGGAAAGTGGCAGAGGGTCGAGAAGGGGAAGCTGTGTGCTGCCCTGTCCTGGAAAAATCCTGCAGTCTCTGTAGCAGTTTGTATAACTTCCCATAAGGGACCCACTTACTGCTAACCAACCATTGTCAGGTTCTCTGTCACCATCCGTACAGTCAGCTTTTTATAAAAAGAAATGGGTATTCGGCAAGGCGCTTGGTGGGGACTGGTGAGAGGGGGAACAGGCTCTACACAGCTTTTAGCTAGAGGTGAAATCTGCTTGGGGATAGAGGAGATGGGTGCAGAGCATGAGGAGAACTGGAACACATCTCTGTCAGCCGGTTTTGATAGGAGAGCATGGTCTGAAGACTTCGGGAGGCAGGGGTCTGAGGGTCAAAGTGGAGAGGGGTGGAGGCAGGAGAAGGATGCAACAGACTGCCACCTGGGTGCTCCTGCGGAGCAGAGGCTTTCAGGGAGGGAGGTGTACACCCGAAGAGCACCTTGGGATGTGTCTGTGGTTGCGGTGGGGACTGGCATTCAAGTTTCCTGTGGGCATTGGGGAACGCAGGATGTACTGGTTGTTGCAAGCTTCTTGGCATCCAGAAGCTGTGAAGCTTGTGTATCTGTGTTCATACAAACATAAATATCTGTGTTGTAATTACTATTACTTTTTCTTTTTTTCTTTTCTCTCTAATTGACTAGATAATGTGTGAGATGTTTTTCCCAGCCTTTGAAAATGTGCATGATAGTCTAACAGCGCCTTTCTCTAGTCGAACATCCCATACAAGATTGAAACCTGCATTTCTGAGTAGCATAAACACACAGTCAGCTGTAGAAGATAGCTCTATTGCTGGGTCCTCAAAGGTAAAGTAAAAAGCATTCAACACAAAAATACCAAAAGTAACACAAGGATCTGTCTGGTCTGTGTGACATTGTCTTTGTCTGCACTAACTTTCATGGTAAGCCTGTTTTCTCCATTGCTGTTGGATCTCTTGTTGGGATGTACTTCCTCAGAAAACTAAGAGAATGAAACTCTTTCTTCAGAAAACAATGTGGTGCCTTCACGTGGGGGTTGATGATATTTGTGGGGTTTTTTCCGCCTCTGTGCTTTTTATGCGCTCAGGAACATAATTTCTAGAGACGGGAGCTGTAGGGAGAGAAGTGTCCCTATTTCATGCAACTGGAGAGTGGCGGCCTTTGATACAGACCTTTCTCCCTTGCTAAGCTCATTGTAGGGACAGTGATCTATTACTGATGTATATAACTAAAAGGAAAGAAACAAAGCAAAATTGTCTCGTGCTGTATATAACTGTTCTTAATTTTTTTAGGATACTGTGTTCAGGTTAACAAAAACCCCGTCCCAAGAATCCGATGTATTTAGAAGTACTGATTCTCCTGTTTCCCATCATGTTCTGGATCTCTATTTTGAAGACAACAAGAAGTCTTTGGGAGCTATTCTCTCCAGTTTACCTGGGGTTGGCTTAAAAAGAAAGCTGTCCAGTGATATGAGGGATTTACAAAGCTTGGATGTCCCCAATAAGATTCCTAAAAAAGGTTTGTATTGTGGCTTAGAAAGGGGATTTCTTTTGCACATACTTAAAGATGATAAACTACTTTTTTCCTCCTTCCTTTTTATAGGTGTCAGTGAAACATTCCCTACAGGGACTGGAATAATGTTTTGTTGTCTGGTGTGTCTGTTTCTGCTGTAACAGCCTATTTACCTTACTCCAGAACAGTTTCAATTCTTTCAATGAACACTGTGTTTTTCTTTGTCAAATGGGCCGTTTCCAGTTTAGTCTTTGCTGGTGCCGTTTCCATTTTTTAGGTCTCAGAGGTGTAGCTGAACTTCATTGTCTTTCTATATGAAGGAAAGATACAGTAAGCCTGGAAACTAATCTTGAACTGGCACCAGAAACAGTCACATGCAACTTTACATGAAATTTTCCAAGCAAACAAAGAAGCCTTTTGAAGGGTAATAAGCCCCCCCAGTTTTCTGTCACTTGATAGCTGTGCTTACAATTGGTATGCTTCTCAAGCTTCTAACAAAGACCTCTAAAGTGTTTTTAGTACCCTGGGATAAAAATGCTGAAGGCAATATATTGCATTGAGTAGTGAAATAATTGGTTAAAAGGGGCTTTTAAAATGCTGCTATATTAGTGTGCATTTTTTCCCTTAAAAGAAAAAAAAAAACCCAAATCTGACTCTGCCTTGAAATATTAAAGTCTTCAAGTGCTGCTGTCTGTCTGCCACCTCTGCAAATGATCAATGTATGGCCAGTTTCTGATCACGTTGCTGTGAAGGGAAAAACCCTGTACTTGCCTCTAAACTGCAGACTCAGTAAATAGATTGTGAAATCTGACCCGCCTGTATCTTCACAGCGAAGGCCAGAGATCGCGTTTTACCCATAACCATTAATTTCTGGTCTGTGCTAGATCCCGATGCCATGTTACTATTTGCAGAATTAACACAGTTAGGTTCTGGCTATTACTAAATGCTAACATGCGAGATGTAGGTTAACGATAACGCTGTTTTTCTTTGTAGGCCACACAACACCGGTGCCCTCTCCCCTGTCCTGTCTGTGCTCAAGATAAACCAGATGCTGAGCATAAGTTATCCTTTAACAAAACATCCTAGTGTTTTAACTTAATGTAAAAAGCTGAGGTTGTTTTTTTTTTTAAATGGTCAAGAATTTAGGACGTGGAGGCAGCATTCGTGGCTCTGTTGCAACTCATCACTGAGCAACAAAGGTCCAGATTGTAAAAGAAGTTGCAGAATCTGCTTGTGTAAATGTCATCAGAAGCTCGAGCTGGTAGCTCTTGAGCTTAAATGCTGCTGCTGTGAAGTTCGAAGCCCATACCCTTTAAGTGTGTTTAACTACAGGGATACGTACCACCCCCAAAAAACCAGGGTGGGCAGAAT
Organism: Aptenodytes forsteri; assembly: GCF_000699145.1. Classification (NCBI taxonomy): domain Eukaryota; kingdom Metazoa; phylum Chordata; class Aves; order Sphenisciformes; family Spheniscidae; genus Aptenodytes; species Aptenodytes forsteri. Next base: position 8,249,815 of record NW_008795029.1, read on the forward strand.
TTTAAGTGAAGTGTTTTGTCTCCATGTTTGCAGAGTGCTGAGCTAGTGAAATCGGTATTAGCTAATGCAGCTCTAGTAGTCCTTAAACTTTAAGCTGTCTGAAACATGGGATTTCCACAGCAGCCTAGTCCAGAAGAACATAAGCTTTTTTCATACTTGTAAGAAAAATTACCCCTGCTGAGAAATCTATAATAAAAACTGATGAAATAGTTTGACTGTGTGTAAACAAATTAAATTCTGGACTTAATGTACTTTAAAACATCTGGCCTGGCTGATGTGGGAGTGGTGATGGTGGTGGGAAAGCAATAACAGAGTATTTTTAAAAACTAGACTTTAAAAAAAAAAAACCAACCAACCATTTTTGGAGAAGCAAATCATGGGTATTCAGCTCTAAAGTGCTTTCTCTGGCCGTAGACGACATCCTCTGCTCTCCGTAAGATTTCCTGCCAGAAAGTCTAAAACTTAGATGGAAAATATGTTTGTTTGGAACAATACTTCAAAAAAGAAAAGAGATAAATTAGGTTCTCTATGGAAAAACAACTTAAACAGCATCTGAAATTGCAGTAATACTTAAACATTTTACTATAATCATCTTCTTACCTACTTAGATGCAGACGTTTTACCTGAAAACACCGGCGTCACTTCAAGTGAAATACCAACAACTCTGGTGGATGCATCGGACTTTGAGTGTTCCCTCTGCATGAGGTACGACTGCATTGACCTGGGATTAAGATCGGAAAGCCTTTCTAGCTTCTGAAAAAAGTTTTCATGGTGTCAGAAGGGAAACCTGCCAGAGAAGGTCTAAATTATTACTCTGTTCCTTCTTCCTGAACCTTGCATCTGGTGAATCTTTACAGATGTGGTTTTCTCCATTATGCATGGTTTTCTCCGTTGTTTACCACTTCTAAAAATGAAAGCCTTTTTTACACCCTTAGATAACTCTCACCTGTGATTTATACAAAAGCAGGAAAGGAAGAGGTGGCTGGACCTAGTCACTCCTTTCCACAGTTTGGGAATCTGCATTGTTTTTGTTGGCAGCTTAGCTTTTTTGTTCTGTGTTTTCATGTTCAGGTTGTTCTACGAACCCGTTACCACTCCCTGTGGACACACCTTTTGCCTCAAATGCCTTGAGCGTTGCCTTGACCATAATCCGCATTGCCCACTCTGCAAAGAAAAACTGTCAGAAGTAAGTACGTCCTTGCCCTAATTAACAAAAAAAAATACAAAGCTGTGTTCTTCTGAAAGCAAGTATGTGGGGATTTTCTGTGCTCTACTCGCAGACCAGAACACCACAGTAGTACCCGCAGCATCAAGCTGTGCACAGACCTTATTTTCTCCGGAATATATTTTGTTATTCCTTGGAAGACACGTGTGGTTTGCTGGTGCTGAAAGGAATTGAGGATTCCGGTGTCACGTCAGGCTCATGCCTGGGGAGTCCCAACCAGAGCCCTATTCCCACCACCTCTCCAGTCTGTAGCTCTATCTGTGGTGAACGAGGAATGGTAGCTTCTTGGCCAAAACTTCTGCTCCAGCAGACATAACGTGTCTCATACGTGGAGTACTTCTTGGGGAGCAGTAACCTGGCAGCTCTAGGTGAAAATAATACATGTATCTTCCACAAAAGCGAGGAGGGACTGCCTTTTCTTGGTGGTAATACAACTTCTGCCAAAAAAAGGGCACGGGGTTATAGTTAAATGGGCACTGGAGTGAACCTTGTATCCTAAAGTGGAAGTTTTGATACCTGAAGGCTGGAAAGGAGGAGGAATAAGTACAATCCTGAACTAACATGCTGTTTGGCCTTAGGAAAGGGGATGGGTTGGGAGGAGGAGATGTTACCTGACTTCTCGTTATCAGACTTAGGAGTTGACTCTTCCTTGCAGTTTCTGGCAAGCAGAACTTACAAGAAGACTGTCCTTACAGAAGAACTGATAGTCCGTTACTTGCCAGAGGAATTATCTGAAAGGAAGAAAGTTTATGAGGAAGAAATGAAGGAACTGTCAAAGTAAGCTCTCATTTTACTACTGACAGCTGTTACAAAACTGTATTTTTTAATCTAAATTACTTGAAAAGCTTCATTTGCTTATGGAAATGCACAAAATGAATGAATTTGTAAATGAACCTGCCAGATAAACAAGAAACGATATGCTTGGATGGTAGAGAGGCACAACGATGTTCTTAAAGATAATTGCTTTTTCTTCTGAAACAATATAATAGCTTTAAAAGTTATAATGGGGGTTTTCTGGGAGTAGAAGTCCAATTATAAATGGGTTATACTGCAGGTCGGGAGAAGTTCAAGGATTCAGTGTTGTCAGTGGCTTGTGGATCTCATGCTACAACTCAGCTAAAAAGAAAAATAAAACATAAAATTACGCCTGAAAAAATAATATAAGGATTAGTGGGCTTCTTCAAAATTAAAGGGCTTTACTGTGCTTGGGAATTCTATACCACCTTGCTTTGAATGTGGTCAGTTCTTAGGTACTATATTACTATAAAAAGTTATCACCAAAATCTTACTACTTGTATTTAAGTATTGGTATACACACATTTGGGAAATTGGTTATTATTTCCTGACTTTTCCTCTATGAAAGTAGGTTAGAGGGATTGTTTCTTTAATGTACTAACGGAAAGATTCCTGAAATATGCTTGTCTTGTAAAAATGACAAACTTTGACCAGAAGCATGTTTACAAAGGATGAGTCTAAAGAAACCACTGGACTCAGTTTATGCCAAATATAGCAGTACCCAGAGAAAAGTTGACTTTTTTAAACAATTTTCTTACAGTTTGAATAAAGATGTTCCCATCTTCGTATGTACCATGGCCTTCCCTACCATCCCTTGCCCACTCCATGTCTTTGAACCTCGTTATCGTCTAATGATAAGAAGATGCATGGAAACTGGTACCAAGCAGTTTGGCATGTGCTTAGCTGACGAATTAAAAGGGTAAGGAGATGAGCTGAGAATGTCCTGTTGTTGCAGAGGCTGTTGTGACGCTAATGGAGTACTACAGCGCAGTATACTGGTCTCCCCAAACCACTTCTGTTCCTTCCAGTCCTGTATGAACCAATACGGAAGTGGCTGGCTTTTTAGTTTCGTATATTAAACATTCCTTTTGACACAAAGATGTAATTTTTATTGCTCCCCTGTTGGATGGATAGCAAGAATACAACTCATCCTGCTACTACAGGCTTCAAAAATAGCACTTAATTGTCTGTGTGGTTGGAAAGCTTTCTAGCCTGTTTGTTCTAGTGAAAGCTGACTGTCTGGATGAGGTTGCTCCTCTGTCTGCTCGGTTTTAAAAAACAAAAAAATAACATTTAAAAAAAAAATCCAAACCTTGCATAGTCTTCCTGCATAGGTGGTATCATTTGAATGAGACAAAGTATACCCTTGGCTGAGAAGCCTGTTCTGCTGCTGAACGTTGAATTTTGATGTTTGTCTTTACTGCTGTGTTGCAATGTCTAAACTATCTGCAGTGAGTGGGTTGCATTGTCTTTCTATATGATCTTACCTTCAGTTCATTTTTGTGAATTCTGACACTGGTGTGTTTCCAGCTCCTTATGCGGAGACTGAATACTAATCATTAGATGGAAACCTTCAGGTTTTTAAGTCCTTTACAGATGATAGTTTTTTGGGTGAAGGGTACAAGAAGATGCTCATGGGGGAAAAAAATGAGGTGGCCTTAAGAAAGGTCTACCTTACGAGATGTAATAGATAGTTGCTGACTTCAGAAGATACGTTGGAGTGATGCAGACTGTAGAATGGATGACCAGTGTGGGAATTTTTAAGAACGCATTAGACAGGCATCCTCAGGAGCAGTATTTTTGTAGGCGATCGTCACTGGAGCTGAGAGGAGGGCACTCATACTGGGACTTGGCAGCCTTTACTTGTCCAGTTCAGGGTTTTTGTTTTGTTTTTTTTTTTCTCCCAGACTGGACAGTAAGGTGGCAGTAAGAACACAAGAGATGCTACAGCTTCCAGTCAGCTCTGGCTGTGCTTCATGCCATTTGGCATGCTGTCGGTGCTGCGCTCAATGGAGTTCAGGCTCCAACGGCAGCTGATGCTCCGCAGTCCCTTCCAGGCCTGTTAGCAATTTTCTGGAAGCAAATACTTGTAAGAGTGAGGACAAAATGACCCTAGGACATCAGTGGTAACTCCCCTTACATCTGTGAAGGCTTGTGGAAGAGCCAAACTTATTTGCAGTCAGGTCTAATACAGAGGGCCAAGGGGTTACGATCCCCAAAACACAAGAATTGATTTATTAAATAGTGTCATAAAGGGTATTTTAAAATGCAGCCAGTATGGTTAGATTTTATGTCCTGTCTGTTTCGAGTTACTGAAATAATTAAACTTCAAGCATGGTAACTTCTACTTAAACCAAACACTGATGTGCAGGGAAGCCTTCATCTGTAGACACCTGGCAGGCTGTTGAAGCTTCTTACACAAGCAAAGTTGTTCTTTGTTTATTCAAAATTGCAAAATCAACTGGGAATAGAAAAAGTGGAGAAACTTGTTTTGCCTCATCTGCTAAGACATGGATATGGAAGGCTTGAGATTCATACCTCCCTTGAAAAACACAGTGACAAGACATGTTCAATTCATCACCTTGCTCTCTTTTATTTCTTCACTTTAAATTAAAACTGGGAGAAGAATTGTTTATAAACTTCTAATGTGTCAGTACATTTTATACCCATCTCTAGGTGCTTTCTTGTCTCTCTTCGATTAAAGTCACTTTCTATCCAAAAGTAACTTCTCAAAGAATGACAAAACCCCCCCCCATCACATATATTAATTTCTAAACTTGGTATGAATGTCACTAAAATCCTTAATTTAAAAAATTGTTATGTAGCTGTTTAAGTAGTGTTTAGTTTAATATTGCTATAATAAACTTGCTTGTAATCCCATTGTAGAGCACCAGGATTTAGCTGTGTGCAGCTGTGCTCTTCTTGCTCTTCCTCAGTTTGTTTTGTACAATGGCCGGGATAGAATGGTTGTTCACAGCGGTCAGCTCCCCCCCACCCCCCCAACAATAATTTCTGGTGGAATAGAAACAGGACTCATTTCCCCCCAGTGTCGCTGTTTCTTCATCACTCTGATGTAAGAAACGGCCAAGCCCTTGTTAAAACAAGCGTTTCCCTGGTGAAACATTTATCAGACCTTGCAGGGATTTGGTGTCTTGAGATGAGACTAGATACAATGCGTTCTCCTGGTGAGCAGTAGGCTGAGGTACAGAGCTGCAAATGCTGGTAGATGAACGCATCATGGTGAAGAGTCATTGTGCAATCAGCCTCCCTAGTGAACTCACTACTGCACAAATGTAGAGTAGGTAAGCCCGATAACGTTAAGTAAAAATGTGTTGCATGCTTGTTTCCAGGATGTGATTAAACCCTGTACCTACTTTGAATATAATGGATATAGATGTGCTTTTGTAAAGGTTTTTTCGTTGTGGCTTTTTTTGGGGGGGGGGGGGGGGGGGTGCGGGGGGAAGCGGGGCCCCAGCCACACCTGGCAGCCCTCGCTCCTCTTAAAGGATACATATGCAAGAAAAATCTTGCTATATAGAAGCCTTTTCCTTCTAAAGCCTGTAATCCTCTGCTTGCACCTCGGAGCAGGGGGGTAGCCCTCCCAGCCCTACGTTTGTTCCTCAGTTTCTGGACTTCCTTGTGGTATCTTTACCCATCTTGTTTTCTTTGCAAACCAGGTGAATTTGCCACCAGCAGCTGGCAACTCCCAGCATGAAACATGCTCCACTTAGTTTCCTGTCCCTTCCCAACCCTTCCCCCCCCGACCCCACCCCGGCAAATATTTACACTCCAAAAATGCTGCTGCCCTGGACCTCTGAGGGAAGGCAGAAAGGGTGGGGGTTGTGTGGCTTATGTGAATAAGCAGAAATGTATTGTCACCAAAGCAGGATCCTCTTTCAAATAAAAAGTGGTGACTTAGGCCCAGTATTTGTCCTGATGTGTATAAACACTTGTTGATGACTTCCACTTTTATGCCCTTCTGTCATTTCAGATTTGCAGATCATGGCTGTATATTAGAGATCAGGGACGTAAAGTTTTTTCCTGATGGGCGCTCAGTTGTTGATACAGTTGGTGTCCGTCGTTTTAGGGTCTTAAGCCATGGCCAGCGAGATGGATATAACACAGCAAACATCGAGTATCTTGAAGATAAAAAGGTGATCTATGGTGCAAAGTTATTCATACCCATGTATTGCTGGATTCACTTAAATAGCCTTTCCTTGTTGCATTTCAAGCTAGCTGTGCCTTATTTTTAAACCAATATCATTATAAATACTAAAGCTCTATTTTGAAAACCATGGAACAAACTTTGTCTCTTCCTTCCCTTTCTTCCTTTCTGCCCTTACAATTATCTCTGCTTGAAGTGTTGCACTCCCTTCGTGGATCTCAAAGTAGCTTCTGAGACTCAGGTGCTGAGGTCTGTCATGATGTGTAGGTGAGGTCAGGGTAATGTTTTAAAACCGGTACGGGCTTGAAACCCTTCTAAGAACACGTGCCCCTGTTGTTAGAGAACTGGCTATTCTCTTCTTACACTGAACAGACAGTTGGCAGACTTCATATGACCTCCAAGCTCTGGTTTACAGAACAGGTCCTCAAACAAATGTGGGAGTCCGCTCTTAAAATGAGATCTTAGTGACATGTAGTTAACCATGCCTATACAAGCATCCGTCAGAGCTGGCTGAGAGCAGAGAAATGCAGAGAGGCAAGTAGTTTTTAAAAACAAGTCCTCTTATAAAACCTGTGTCAGGTGAGGTGCTTGTGATGGGTGTTGGCCAAAGGGTGGATTTTTGGTCATGCTTAATGATGACTTCCTGGATCATCTTTAGAGCATGTCTATAAAACCCTGATCCCTCTTACCACTCAGTTTAGTAGTAATCTCATGCCAATTGATGAAGTCCAGTCATAATAGCTCTTCAGCGCGCTCTCACAGTTGAAGTGCAAGTCTGTAAAGTCTTAGTAGGGCTTTTCTAACCTGTGCAGGATGATGCAGTTGTTTGACAGGGCAGGAAAGGCAGATCACATGGAGGTGCCTCCCCCTGCGAAAGGTCGGAGTAGGTAGCCTGCTCAGAGTGAGGGCTCTGCCGTATTTAAATCCGCAGTGAGGGTGGTGGAACACAGGTGTCCAGGCATTGTTTGTAGATGATGCCGGAGAACCACCTCTTCATAATTAGGGTGAGATTTACCTTGTCTCACTTGAGAGGCTGACGTCTGTGTTCAGCACCCTACATTCATGTTATATCTGATGGTGAGAAATCTCAATCCAAAGCTATTTTATCTGCTCTGTCTTAGATACCTGCCTTGAGATGAGATTAATTGCCCTCTAGAGCTGTTTCTTCTCAACTGTGAAGGGCATCCAGAGCAGCTAGCTCAGATGTGCATCTGAGTAGCACAGGTGAATCACACCATTGGTGTGTACAGTTTACGGGGGGGGGGGGAAAAAAAAACCCCAAACCAAAAAAAACCAAAAAAACAAATCGCCAATTTGTAGTGGGTTTTGCTTATGCTTTTTTCTTTTCCCTAATGGCTAACAGTCAGGCCTGTGCAACTAAAGCACTCTTTGTTTCAGTGAGAGTCTTTTTTTATGGCCATTCCTGGTGTTGAGAAAGCATCCGCTTTCCCTGCTTCCTGCCTGCTCAGGTGTCCACCCTCCTCCTCCTCTTTGGCTGTCCTACCACGGCCTTAACACTTCTATAAAATACTGCTGATCTCTAAATGCCGTAGACCCCCTGCCTCTGTGCTTGGTGGCAGTAGTGTTTCTTTTGTTTTGCCAGATGATACAACAATGTTCAGAGGTCCTTCTGTGACAGGGAGTCGAGGTTGTGGGCTTGATATGATTAATATGATGTCCTGGGATTAAGAGAGCAGATTCATCTGTTGTGCCATAGGAATGGATATTAACAAGGGAGTAACTGCTCCAAGAAATGTCACTTCAGAACACCTAGGGGAGGGTAAAAAGACTCCAGCATCACAGGTTTGAAATCTGAGACTTGGGTATCGTTTGCTTAGATAATGACATTTGAACAGCTGTAGTCACTGCATTATTTTGCTTCGCTTGCTTCTGGGGAAGCATATGGACTCCACGGTATCAAACCTGTTTTGTTCCATCTCCCTTCTTTTAACAATAAGGTTGAAGGACCGGAATATGAAGAACTTGTCCGCCTTCATGACTCGGTTTATGATCAAGCCGTTGCCTGGTTTACTTCTCTTAAAGACAATATGAAAGTGCAAATTCTCAATCATTTTGGGTCCATGCCAGGAAAAGAGCCAGAGCCACAGGTAATAAAACCTTCCTACTTACGCATCCTTATTCTATATGTAGTTTTTACACAAAACTATTTTCTGACAGGTGTTTGCTGTGGTTTTCTGCATTCTAAGCTCTTCTTATTTACCCAGTTTTGGTCTATTAGCGTGAAGCATGGAAAACAATTAATCAATGGAAAACAGTATATCAATGTAAGCTGATACCTGAAGAGATCAGTCTTAATGGCGCATATAGACAAGGAGAGCACCTGAAATCAAGTGTTTAGTTGTTGCTTCAACTGTTTGTTTTATGGTGACTTTCTTAGCAAATAGAAGTAGAAGTTGGGAAGGAAGGTGGTGTTCTTCATGGGACAGTGCCAGTGAATACACGATTGCATGTCTTTCCATCCTTTTGCAGAGCAACCCCAGTGGTCCTGCCTGGTACTGGTGGCTCTTGGCAGTGTTGCCTCTGGAAAACAGAGCTCAGCTGGCTATATTGGCTATGACCTCCCTTAAAGATCGTCTTATCGCCATCAGACGTGTATTGATATTTGTGACTCGCAAAAGACCCAGATAACATGGACTTCAGTTGTGAGCAGGCACCGAAAACATCTCACAACAGGTGGTTCTGGGGGAGGGCAAAGGGGGAAGGGTTGTTGTTTTTGGGGTTTTTTTTAAAGATTCCTTCAAAAAGGAACAGCCCTCTCTGACTGCGTCCAGCATCCATCGATTGCGTCGGTTTGTTATCCTGGGTATTCACCAAACCTTGCACTCTCTCCTGTTGTCCTGGTGAAATCTGAGCCTCTACAAAGCTGTGCTACAGTTAGAGCATAGCTGATAGATGTGGATAATTGCTTCAAAGTACTACGATAGCGTTGATGTTTCTAGCCTGCAAGAGAGTTAAGTACTAGAGTAGCACCATTGGCCTGCATGTGATTTGGATTTCCACTTGGTAGGAAGAGGAAACTGGACAGTGGATTGAAGAGGTGTTTCCTAGACTTTCTCGAAGGTAGTGAACAGAAGAGGAGTTACGCTGCCCGGCAGAAGTATGCATGAAGACTATAACCAACAGTACGCTCTGTTAGTGACTTGGTGGGCAGTCTGTCATACACCCACATCTCTCTCTTTTCAGCAAATAGCAGTCTGTGAGGAAAAAAAAAGATTAAGCCGTTTGTGGTCAAGGCATCTGAGGATGTTTATCTGAAAGAATAATAGCTACTGAATAAGTACACTATTTAGTAGCCTTAGGTAATCCCTCATGTTGTGATTTATGTGTTGTAGCAGGTTGAGTATGTACAAAATGTTTGGAAAGGTGTACTTTGATTTATTTGAAAAGAAAAATCAAAGTAATCCTAGCTGGTCTTATCGCTAAATTCAAATCAAACCGGCTCCCTAAAGCATGATAAACTCTGCTGTGAAATAATGATTTCACCCCAAGTACGAGGAAGGATGCTGCAGTTTGCTCTGAATGCCTGTTCTGCACGTGGGACCGGCGAGGATGAAACGCGGGGAGGTTTCCATCTTCCTCCTACCTGCAGTGTAATGCCAACCTCCCGTTACGTTGGAGTGATCTCTACTGAACATGTTTCAAACCGAAAGTATTGTAGTTTAGTACCAGTTGCTGTATGTGATGGAAATCAGTCCACAGTAACACCGTGAAAGGAGGCACAAACAGAACCTATAAAGGCAAGTCTCAATGCAAGCTTAAGTCAGGTGTTAACCTTCATTTGTCTTTTTGATTATTTTATGTATTGTTTTGTTAATATCTAACTTTGATAGCTATTAAATCGATCGCTTGTCAGTCAAATGATCAACGTTTGCTCAGCTGCCAATGAAAAAACTAACAGTGTTACCAATTCAATTGGCATAGTTTCCTATAAGTAGAACCGATACTACCAACAGGAAAAAAAAAAAAGCTGACTTGAATCTCCATGCGCTGCAAGCATAGCAAGACCAAGGTAAAGACTTGTTCATGTGCAGAAGTCTAATAAGAAGAAATGGCTGTTTACCTAAATGGTCAAAGTGCCTGGTTTCTTTTTTAGTTCTTTTGTCCTTATTTGTCAATGAAGATGTATTTAAACTTTTTTTTTTTCAATTTGCACATGAGTTCTGGAAGAAGACTGCATTAAAATGCAGTGATTAAGATATATTACCTGCTCTCTTTGGGTATTGTAGTCATAACCTCTGTGGTCTGGGAAACAAAAATACAGAGTTTTTTTCCTTTCAGCAAATGGCTACCACAAATGGTTTCTGTAACATACCCTGAATGTACTGTAACTGCCTCTACCTTGAACACGCCTTTTCTATTTAAATAGTTTGTAAGTATATTCTCTGAATTGTGAAGTGCATAACTTAAAACCAATGATGTCATAACCTCTACAGTAGCCTTCTGCAAGTTCTGCTACCATCACCAAAATACTCAAAATTCAAGTTGAATGCATTTCCTCCAGGATTTGAAGATGATGAAGAGGAAGTATAAAAGAATTGTTCTATATATGGGGGAGGAAATGTCAGAAGTCAGTAGGTCTTCAGCCCACTGTCAGCTGAGCTACTGAAGGGTAGTTTCGCAAACTAATTCTCAGACCAGAAGATGGACTGTATTCGATCTCGCAATCCTTTCTGTTCAGCTTCCTGTTCTTCCCATCCCTTTCCATGCTGTGTATTTCTTAGACTCACTCATCTTGCTCCTTCGTGTGTCTGGCCTAGTTCTGAGTATTACTAGTTTAGCTGCAAGGGGACACTGATGGTATTTGTATATTGCTGGTCCTTGATCTTACATGTGCTTGATTTTTACATATAGGAGTGCGTTTAAGGAAAAAAAAAAAAATCAAGGTGCTAGTTAGTGTCTTCTTGGCTTTGCCTCAGTAACTAATGTGAATATTCTTTGCAAAAGTGATTTTTCAAGATATCTACTTTTGAGGTACTTCTGAGAGGAAACCCTATGGAACAAGAGAGGTGGTTTACTGGTGTTCTGTAATGTGTAAAGACACATTTTACATGGAAAGTGACATTACTGTGTTCGTGAAGGCCTGCATAATTAATGGAATGCTAGTTATCGAAGAGAAAGCTGAATTGTAGAGGGATTTTTTTTTTAGTCAAGGTTTAAAGCGGTTTGTGAATATTTCAGTGACTGATGTTTTGGATAAATGATAACATAGGAATTGTCTGTGTATGGATGCAAATAATCATATTAGCAGCCCAAAGCTGACATTTCTTCCAAAACATTGAATGCTGATCAAATAACAAAGCTTTAATAAATAAATAAATAAATAAAAAATCACCACTGCCCTGTGGTACTTGCCTTCTAAGGGAAAGTACCAATTTCATTGTTACCAAATTATCTCTGCCATATAATCTCTACAGCATCCAGTAGTACCTCATGGGAAAAGCTAGCTATCTCATTTTCCTCTAGAGGAGATGTCCGCGTTACGGCTGATCGACGCTTAGGTGTAACTTGTCACCAAGGTACATGTGGAAGCATTGGAGCTGAGCTCCTGGAAGAGATAGACAGGATCTGTTGCCTTTCTAGCTCATGACACTTTTCTTGCTTGCTGTCCAAGCAAGGATGCTGGGATATATGATGAGTCTTTTCACTGTGGTGAATGTGGCCCTTCTTTATACATCGTAAAGAGGCCAAAAAAAAAAAAATCCCTCTACCTCTACATCTGTTGTTCACCTGTAAAGCTTCAAGCTACAAAATTATATCTATTTTAACCTTTTTTTGTCTTTCAGAAGCATACTAATTGTTTGCCACTGAGGCCTTTTATCTACTGTATTTTAATATGTTCACTTGATAGTCATCGAGATCTCTTTGTACTTCTAACCTGTAGATCTTGTCATGTTTCTTACTGCTCCTTTTTCCTTGTTCTCCAGTCCACTTTTAAATTGATAAATAGAAAGCTGTACACTCTTTATTCCTATTACATTTTACACTAGTGGAACTGGTATTTTGGTAGCGCCTTAATTTTGCAGTTGTGAAATGATTGTATCAACTCTTATCTGGGGCTTCTGACCAGATTTAAACGAGTATGTTTAATGTAGATAAACTTGAAACCATTTTTTACTGTTTTAAAGCTAGTTATGAAACGGAGTGTGTACATATGTATAAATATAAATTATTAATCTGCCCCTTTTTGTATCTAGTAAATACAGGAGAAGGTCATGTTCTAACCACATTTGGCACTTCTTGTTGCATAAGCAAAGCCAAAACTTTTTTTAAAAATTGCAATGTTCATTTCATGTATATTTGCAATATTCATGGGAAATGTATTTAATTTATGTGATATTTGGAATAAAACAGACTGAATTTATAAGAGCGTGAGTTTATGGGAAAGCTTTATTGCTCTGTGAGGGCTAAGAGCTGGAGCCATGGTAAATATGGTCTGGACAGAAACAAGCCGCTGATGTGCTGCTGTCAGAAGGGGCACGATAGTTTGATTTCCCTGACAGGAGCCCAAGGGATGAGAAAGGGCCCTGTCAGGTTTTAAGAAGCAAGTGGCATCCCAGAAGCAGCGGTTAGATGTTGCAGTTCATAAGTTACATGGCAAAGATTTTAGCCCTGGTGTGGGAAAAGTGGGGGAGGCTGCAGAGGACGCAGCACGGTGGGGTTTGCTGGGGACGCAGGGCAGCCTGAGGCGCTGCATGTGAATGGGAGGGGTGGATTTTAAGGGGAGCAGGAGGCCTCCAAAATGGGAGGGAGGTAAGGAGCCCTCAGCAGAGGTCTTCACTTTTAAATGTCGCTTACATTTTATTCTCTCAAACATCTGCTGCTGCTCTTTTTGTGTGACAGCCACATTGGAGCCCTGCCCCTGCGAGGACCTGGATTTTGAAGACAGAAGCTGGACCAGAAGCTGGTCCTGGGGGCCTCACCATAGACCAAGTTAAACAGCTCTGGTCCCTTTTCCTCTACCCAGCGTACTCCAGAGGCAGAGCTGAAACTTCTCAAGTTGTACTCCTGGTGTCCATGCAGGCTTGAGGATGGTATACTGCAAGTGCCCAAGAGCATAATTTTCTTTAACCATAACAGCCAAAGGGAAACACCTCCGTGCAGCTCCTTTAATCCGTTTGTGTTCACCACAGCATGAAACCCTCCCACCCTCAGTTCAGCTCATGGAGCCCATGGGAGACCTACCGCTCATTGTGGCTGTGTTCCTTCTTGTCATTCTCAACCCCTTCTTGTCACGAGCCCTTGTTCTTCTCTTGCAAATCTGCTGGTTTTCTTTTCAAGGGAGAAAAGATATAAAAGGTAAGAAATGAACCAAACATCCACGAAAGCTGTGCTGGCCGGTGGCTCCAGTTGTCAGTTTTTTTGGCCAAAGCTGCAGTCGGAGAGTAGGTTCAGGCAGCAGGACCCCTCATGTCCTGTCAGAGCAGATCTGACAGGGAAAGGAAGACACTTTTAAAGCAGAAGGAGGGAGGAATATATAGTGTGATATATCATGAGAGGAAAGATACCTAACTTTGAGCCTAGGCTCAGCCCTGCCCTGGAGCAAATAGCCTCGTGTTTTCTGCTGGTGGCTGAGGCACCTCACAGTGCTTGCTGGCTGCCCTTGTTGGCTAACAGAACATGGTTTCTAGCAGATGGACTTGCTGTGGTTAAGTAGTCACGGTATCAGAAAATGCCTACGTGCTCCGTGCCAGCTTCATTTTCTTTTATCTGAAATTATTTGGCTTGGACAGAAGGAGGCAAGATCATCCATTGCCTGAATGGAAGTCCACGTAGCAAGGGCCCTTGCCTAGCACCAATGTGACTTCCCCATTCCCTCTCTGTGAATGTTTTGCAGGGTTCCGGTAAGACCTGTCCCCATGAGGCTGCATGGAGATCTGAACCTGCCACCAACACATCTTTTAGCAGTTCCAGTTAAACCACTAGTGATGTTCTGTGTTACAGAGAACAGGTCCTATATCAAGACGTGTAACAAGGCTGTCAAGGTAAGGTTGGTTGCTACAACTCGGGTACATGCCACCAGAGCCCAAGCTGCATCGGGGGCTTTGCTAAAGGGTGACTCCGTTTCTAACACCTTCAGGCAGCTGCCTGGAGCCCTGCCTGTACTTTCAGCAAACACTGTGCTGGAGCATCTGGATGATGCTGTTCTCTACAGGCACATCAACAGGTGCTTCTTCATGTGGAGCACTCTGAAATCAACTTCTATTTAAGTAAATCTGTGAGGTCCTGTGTGGAAGTAGGACACAAAGGATGTAGACCCAAAGCTCAATTGCCAATGGAGACTGAGGTTCAAATAGAGGTATTCAAAGAAAACAAAAGTTACTTACCCAGAACCAGAAGTCACTGAGTATGTATGCCACGTGCGTTTCCATCCCGGCCTCCTCCCCCTCCTCTTGGTTCTTTGTTTCCTTGGTCTCTGCTGGAAGTGGACTGCAGGAGGGCATGTGAGGGAGCACCCGAATCTCAAGCACCGCGCTTTGCGGTGGGACCAGAGTAATTCCAGAGCAATGGCTAATACCGAAGTATCCAGCTTGGTTTGCTTAAGATGCACCATCCCCAAAGCTTAAGCGTATGTGTGGGAAAAACTGTTTGGAAGACATGAAGTTACTTTAGAGTAAGTTTTTATTCTCTTTTACTCACTGTTGATACAAATTAGCTCTCTGCCCCCTCTCTCCTGACACCAGGTTTAACTACAAAGCTCAGGATTAAGCACATTCGATCCCAGCGGCAGAGTAAAGCCTCCATAAGAAGTGGACGATGTTCCAGGTGGCTTAATGCCCTTTCTCAACACTGACTAGTACCAGACACTTGAAAAGTACAAGAAATGCTTGGATGGGAAAACCAAAAAGAATCTGGCAAGATATGTCTCCCAAATCCCTCAGTTTGAGGCTTCTATATGTCCTGGAAAGCTTTTACTTTTCCTCTTCCAAACTTGTGGTATATAGAATTTGAGGGATGCTGTATAGTCATGGCATGCATAAAAAAAAAAATCCATTCCTTTAATCCTGCAATATTGTGACCTCAGTGACACGGTGTATCAACAAATTCCTCCAATTAATTATGCACAGAGATCTTTTTATTACTCCTCTTTTTTTTGTTTTTGTTTTGTTTTGCCTTGCCTCGTCTCTGAATTTCTATTATTTCTGGTATGTTTTCTTTTGCTAGAGAAGCCCAAATCGATCACACCTTCCTAAATGAAGGAATTGTAAAAAAAATGTTGCACGTTTGAGTGTTTTGTTTGCTGTGTAGATAGTTATGGGATTGCATTCAGAAGCTGCGTCTGAATTGCAGGCTCCTTGTTTTGCAGAGGTGCCTCCTTACCAGACAGTGCTTTCAAGCAAGTAATTTTCTTGTTTACTTTGCAGCTATCAACTCGTGTAAGTGTCAGCTTTGGCTGGACCTTTTCAAATATTGTCATTACATGCTAATTCTACAGTGCAGAGGCTTCTTGATTTTATCTTTATGGGTAATAACAGGTAATTCCTCTTGGAGGATGTGTACCAAGACATCAGTAAGAGTTGATGTCCTTCCAGTTGTAAGACAGCCCGGGTGTACCTCTTTTTTTTAGCAGAGATAGCCAGTCCACTTTAGAGATCCAGCTGCTGATTGCAGTTTGCCTTTCGCTCACCACTCTTACTTCTGTGCTTAGTGCTGGGAAATCTCTTGGCATGGAGGAGTTAAATATTTCTGAGTTCTCGCTTGAGTCATCTGTCCCTGCGTCGGAGTGGGTTTGCTTGCAAGCACGTATGGGATTGGAGCCGGTCCTGGAACAGGAGCGCACGGCTCACGCCTGACATGCACCCGCTCAGGCAGAAACCAAGGAACAGCCACTGCAAATAAAACCACACCAGAGGAGAAGGGACGTGCAGGACTTGGGGAGGATTAGCTGAGGACACTTTGTCGCTTTGCCTCCATTCATTTGAGGTGGAAGAAGGAATACAGGCAAAGCAGGGACATTTTTGGCTCTGCCTCTATTCATAAACTGCGTATGAGATTGTTCTCTGGCACAAGCACTGCCTGGCACAGAGCAGCTGTGTGTGTCCATAGTGTTAAATCCTCTTTCCCACCCAAAATGTGCAGCTTCACACAAACTACCTATTGGGAATGGTGCCTGTGTTGTGCTAACTCCTGAGCTGTGGCTGCAGATTTGAGGGGGCGGGTGGGGGTGGTAAAGTTATCTGGCAGGAGCCAAAAGCTTTCCTCAGCTCTTCTTAATTTGCTTGTATAGACGTAGCCTTGATGATGTTTTTTTAGGTAATGAGAAGTTTCACAACAAGGGACTCCGGGTGTGGGAGGGCGTGAGCATAGCTGGGAGTGGGGCTGCAAGGGAAGCAGTTTGGCTTCAGATATGATGCTAGTGACTGGCATAGGGAATCCTAGCAGGCATCTCCTAGACAAGCACATACACAAGGCTTTATAGTGGTCTGGCTTGATCTTCCTAAATGAAGTATAAGGTCTTGGTCTGCTAAGTGTGTGGGAAGGGGGAGAAGTGGAGGATTGGAGAAGCGGTGATAAATTTTGGACGAAATCACAGAAAAGTATCCAAAGGGGTTTGTCTGTTTGTCACGTTTCCCATTGAATGAGGACAGGATACAAGCCCAGGCTTGTGCATACAGGGCTTATGATGACCAAAGAGCCTGGAGTATGCCGCACCAAAAAGGAGCGTAAGGCCACCAGTCTGGACTGGAATAAAGGCCTGTCTGGCCCCATGCCCCGTTTCCAGCAGTAGCCAAAAAGCCCAGGGGAGAACAGGGCAATACTTATACTTCATCTCCCAGCCTCCAGCACCGAAGAGACTTCCTGAGCCAGATGTGACATCTGTGTGTTTCGGAGCCCTTAGCAGATCTCTCTTCTATATTTTTTATGGCACCTTTTTGAACTCATGGGAACTTTCAGCATCCACATCCTTGTCTGGCGAGGATGTCCACAGGCTGGCTGGAGGGCATGTGAAGGACTACTTTTTGTTTTGGACTAGGATCTTACCAGCTTCCCTTTGTGCTCGCTAGCCCTTGTATTTGAAGATTAAAGGTAAACTGTAGGGGCTTGGTCTGTTGAGGGCTCGGGTGGGGGAGAATGGGCTAGTGAAGGTAGATTTTTTGGAAAAAGTCATGGGCAGATGGCCTTAACAGCTCACCATTTCTCTCTTCTGATACAGGAACTAAGAGGCACCAACAGGAGGCACCAGGAGCTGAACAAGGGAAGGGATTCTTCCTCCTAGCCCACAATCTTTTTTTTTTTTCCACTTTTGTTGCACTGCTAGTACTGGCATAGAGCTTTATCAGACCAGAGAGTCCAGGCTCAGTCAATCTCTCTCTCAGATCCCTCCTGTAATTCCTCCTAATCGGCCTTCACCCGTATAACCCTGAATGACTCAGCATTATCAAGAGAAAAGAGGCATCTCCATGCACAAGGTCTGTGGTGGGTTCATGGAGACCCAAGTGAGCCAAGCAGCCAGGCAACCCCAAAGGCAGCTGGATCGATGGTCTTTGCCAGAATAAGTCAGAGGTGTTTCTGCTGGCAGCAGAGCTTGCATGATGTGATAGAAGCATATTTTTAGCCACTTTTTTTTCTATTCAACAGGCAATTTTGCCATTTCCTCTGCCCACAGCTTTAGAAAGCCAAACAGCTAGCAATGCAGAACAGACGGTAGAGAGAAATCTGCCCACAGCACCTGAACAAAGTAGAAGATGTTTCTGCTATCTGTGAGGGAAGTGGCCACAAAATACAGATGCTAATCAGACTAAAACCATGCACCTCAATCCCCTTCAATTCTCCATTGGAAGGTGGCAGCTGAGAGGTCACCTCTGAGCTTTAGGAACGTCAGCTGACAGCAGACCGTGCTAGTGATATCAGTTAGACACTGTAGGAATACTTGACTGTTACCTAGTATTTGGGAGAGGCACAAATGTTCCCAGGTCCCGCTCTGCGCACCCTGGCTTTGTTCTGGCCCAGAGCTGGGCCCATCTTGCTCGCTGGGTGCTTCTTCTGCCCTTCCTCTGGATCCCATGTTTCTGTCACCGGTTGCAAGCTGACACCTTTCTTCCCCTCTCTCGCAGCCTATCATCGGAAGTGTGCCAGTGAGAGCCAGCTATTCATAAGATAAGGAAAAGAGAATTAATGCTGGAGACTTCCTGGCATGGTTTGACTGCTGTAAGTAGTGATGATTCTGCTGCGAGCTGGATGCGGTCACAGCTGGGTGGGAGGGCTGGCAGGGGAGACCTGGGTGACCACACCGTGCCAGAGGGAGCATGCATCTTGCAGTTTGGGCTGCTCCCCTGATTCTTCTCCAGTACAGCCATGCCTTTGGGGATGAGAGGGAAAGCTCAGCGGAACAAGGTCTAGTCAAAGTATTCTTCATTAGCTTGACTAACCTGATCTCCTTCTTTGACAAGATGACCCGCTTAGTGGATGAGGGAAAGGCTGTGGATGTTGTTTACCTGGACTTTAATAAAGCCTTTGACACCGTTTCCCACAGCGTTCTCCTGGAGAAACTGCCTGCTCATGGCTTGGACAGGCGTAGTCTTTGCTGGGTAAAAAACTGGCTGG
>NW_008795029.1:8269509-8285877 GCF_000699145.1 Aptenodytes forsteri
GTGTTAGGTTTACGGTTGGACTCGATGATCTTGGAGGTCTTTTCCAACCTAAATGATTCTATGATTCATTGAAATGCTTTCCTTCTGAAATCTTCTAAATCTAGCAGTCCTTTGCCAAGTTTCCCTGCTCTTCTTTCCCTATACCTCTTCTGTCTCTCTTTCTCTTTCCTGTACTGGCAGGCAAAGGTGTTGGAGGGTAAGGAGGGGAGCAGGGGGAGTCTGAAAAGAAGCCAGAACTTGGGTGGTTTTGCTGAGCCACCTCACTGCCATCCCAACCTGACTTACTGCACTCCTCCACTTACTCCAGCCCCTCCTGAACAATACAGAGGTTGCGGAGCTGTGTGTAGCTGAGCTGCGTGTAGCTGTCATTATAGCCAACGCAGTAAACCTTTATTTTGGTTACCACTGGTTGCCCAGGTCCCCTCATTGCACACTGTTTAACAGGAACACCCGGCTGACTTTGTCACCCCGTCTTCTCTCACCTCTGCTTAGCTCTTGGCTCTTGCACAGGCAAAAAGCCTGCCACCTGCACTGCACCAAGCCGACCCAAGGGCCTCACCCTGACCCTACCCTTTAACCGCTCCCAGGCACCGAGGGAAAGAGCCCTACAGCAATCCTTCGCACTGAGCTGCGTCCCACCGACTCTGTTCCTGCCAATAACTTTATGCCTTCGAGGGCTGTACAGATGCAAGTATTTTTCCTAGGCACATTTGTGCAGACAGTTATTGCCTGTACGTTCTGTGTCCCTCTGAGAGTTTTAGTATAATATTTGTACTTTGGGAAAATTAAGCTCTTTTCTCCTCGGAGCCAGGAATCCCCCACGAGTTCCCAGAAGCAGCTTGGGAACAGCCCTGCAAACCTGCCTGCATCCACGCATCCCGCTTAGCAGCCAACGGAGAAACTCGGTCCCTGATTGCTTCTGGAAAGAGACACCAAGGCTCCTTTTAATGCTTCATTTCTCTTGCTAGATTTTTAGATAGGAAACCATGCCTGGGTGCAAGGCTGCGTCTCTGCTTTCAGCCACACCAGTAAGCACCCAGTGCCAGATGACTGAAACCAGCTTCCTCTTCGTACAGCTACTGGGAGGTAAATACATTATCCTGCCCTGTGCTGCAGACTGCCGGGACTGAACCGTGACCAGCTGCCGCCAGAGACAGTGTTATGTTGCAATTGCTACTTATTATTGTGGTTAAAATATACCCAGAGCGTGTAAAACAAGAAATAATCCCTCCCATCTTTCTAGAGGGGTCTGAGTGTCGCTGCCAGCAATGACAGCAACAGCGGGACTCTCGAAGGTCTTGTGGCTGGAGGAACAATCCATCCCACCACAAAATTTTAAGCTGCTTGGTGATTTCAGCAAGATTTCCCAGCGGTACAGAAGTCTTGGTTCTTGTAACTTTGATGAAAATTGGTGGCCAAGCAGAGGAGAGACATGCCCTTAATTCAAATTCCAGTTCCTGCTAAGGAAAAAATCTGCATTTTTAGATACTATCGCTCAAGCAGAAGAAACAAATATTAAGAAAACTAGGCTGGGATGGTTCTGAGAGCCCTGGGAACTACTTGGTTTAGTAGTAAATCTGCCGTGTCATCTTCTTCCCTCAGTGCATGACTAATCCCTATGGTACACAGCAAGGGCCTGGCTGTTGCTCCGACCCAGCGCCCGTTGTAGCAGACGGTCCGGCAGCGAGTCTGGGCTTTTGGCGTTTCCGTCTTGTGCTCGGGCCACTGGGCGAGGCACTCAGAGCTCCTCTCTGACCCTGCGTCGCCTGCACCTGCTCTCTTTCTTGTTAGCAAAGGTTGCACCGCAATTTTAAAGCTAAATAGGAGAGCAACGAAGAGCAGCACTGACCTTGTAACTGCTGGAAGCATTACATTTTTTGGTGTCAGTACCTATGAACAAGCCTTCCTTTCTTGTCTCTTACAGTCAGACAGACTCTTCTTATCTTCCTCTGCCCTAATTCTGCTGGGTTTTTTCCCTCTTTTGCTCCCACGGCAACCTCTCATAAGCCTGGACCGCTCCCTGAGCACCAGCGGGCGTTCCAGACATGAGAGCAGCAATTACAAGTTGTACCGCTGTTTTCTCTCGGCAAACACGTTGTCTTTGGGGAAGGGGGGGGTCAGTGTGACCAAAGTAGTATTTGGCCTCTGGACTTGTGAGTGACTCAGCACTGCTTTTATCTTTGTAAGCTCCCAGGCAGGACCCTGGCGATCCTGCCATTGCATCCCTCTTGCCCCCTTGCCCAGGCTACGACAGTTTTTCCTTTACCCTTTTGCCAAGCAGCGGAACATGGCGATGCTGCTGTGACAAATGAGTGTCGCCTGGGGGTGCAGCGCCCTGATGCTGGCCACACGCTGGTGGAGCGCTTTAGCCCAGGAATCACGGGGACGCTGTGTCTCAGCCTCTTTTCTCAAGGAGAACTTCATATCTCAGACGCTGTCCAGGAGGACAATTATATTACTGTAAATGACCGTGCATCACTTTAAAGAAAGGTAATTAAACATCTGAAGGCCAGAGACTTGGATTAATGACAAGAGGGCTTAATCAAAAGCTGTGGGGACACTGACACTGCCTAGGTGAAATGCTGATCCCCTGGCTGTGCTGCTGCCGTGCTGCTGCCATGCTGCTGTCACACGTTCTTGAGAGAGAGGTTTTGAGACCTGTGGAAATTTTGAAATTATATTAAGTGATGAATGTTAAGAAGTAATTACAGAAAAAGAAAAACAAGCAAAATGAACAGTGGGTTTTTTCCCTTCCTCCCCCATGTGAAACGGTAATGGAATATGGTCTCCTGGTGTAGTATAATGCTTTAAGTACTGTGTGTCCCAGTTTCACAATGCTCAGTACAATGTGTACAAAAACAAATACGAGTATGCTGTGGTTAGGCTGTTTATCAGCTATCTGCTTTACTGAATATATATTTTTATATATGTGGTATTTTCACTGTGAAGTAACTGTATAGGTAAAGGAAAAATCCATTACCAGTCAATTAAATTTCACAGGATCCTGAAAAAAGCTACAGAGGACAGTCAGCGTCAGGAAGCTAAATTATTGCTTTTTTGTTTGTTTGTTTTAAAGGATGACATCATTCTTGTTTTTTGGGGTGGGGGTGTGTGTGATGTTATTTATGTTAATAAGTAGCCCCTGGATAAAGAAAGCAACTACGCTGTCATTTTGCAAAGCTTGCTGTGTCTCCTATCCTCTGCTATAAGCCCTCCGATTATGGGATTATTGTATAGCATTGGTATCATTCAGCCAGTGCTAATAACTGAAATTGACGGCATGTGCCAAAACTCCATTAGCAAACACTGGTTCACATTTCAAATGACTGCTCATTTCAGCCAAGCGCGTGCTCCTTTTTATTCGCTGTTCAGGAAACAGATGATTGCTTTTTTACATAAATGTAAATTGTTGCTTATGTCTATGCATGATGTATATGGAAGGGGTATTTATTCTTTCTTTTGCTTCATGGCATTCTGTTTGCGATCCCTTCAGGCTACTCACATTATTGTAGGACTTTGATCCTTCACCTACTGCAGAGGCTGACTGGACAAAGCAAAGACTGCAAAAAGCTTCTAGGCTCAGTGGTTGGTGTATGCTTTGCAGATTTTCCCTTCCATGTCCTCCAGCCCAACTGTAATTGTGCAGGGTAACCATAACCTTCTTCAGCCCTCCTTTTGCTGGCAGGAACAGGACAGTTTCCTCCTCTTCCCTGGCGGTCAAAGTAGCCCATCTCTGCATTTGATCCTCTTTTGAGTTCCTGTGTCTTTAATATACATGCCTAGAAATGCACACTGTATTATATTCCAGTATTTCCCCACCTGTATGGGACAGATCTCCCTCAAGACTGACTCTTCCCCTTAATGGATCCCAGTGCCATTGGTGGGTCATGATAAGCTCACTCTTTCCTTCTCTTCTTTCATCATTTCCAGGTTTCAGTTCCTATCTTCCAGATAACTTTTCATTGCTAGTTCCCAAATATATTCTGCATGATTGAGTTTCATTTCCATTCAGTTCAGTCCAGTGGGTCTCCAGGCACAATATCCTTGTCCTCCTCTGTACCGATGCCTTTCAGTTTTGTAAAACACTCCCGTGCTTATGTAAACCTCAGGAATTATTAAACAGGAAGGACTTCTCCCAAGACTGATCCTTGAGAAAAAACACTAGGTATTTTTTCCCATCTCCAGCCACATAATTCCTTTCAACTTGCTGTTAGTACATCCCATAAACCTTATGATTTGTCCATTCATCACCATCTCCTTGAGCTTTATTGCTAGGATCCCATGTTGAACTGTGTCAAAACCAAATGAGACTAATTAATTTCTTAGACCAAGGAGATGCAGCAGTCTGGTTAGTTTCTGTTGATTTTATCACATTTTTCATTTAACTCCAGGTCTTTAGTTATCCCTTCATTTCAGGACTGCTCTAAAGTCTTACACACTGTTAAGGTCAGCTTGATAGGCTTGTAGGTACCTAAATAGTTCTCTGTCTTCTTAAATGTTGGCATTACAATGTTTTCAGAAGGTAACATTCCTAACTGGATAGATACATTAAAAAACCCCATCCACCATAAAAAAAAGAAGTGTGCATTCACTCCTTCAGGAGTAAGGTAATTTGATATCTCTGTAGTTAAGTGAATAAAAAGCCATGACCTTTTTTTTCTGTGTTTTAAGTCTCCTTATCCATATCACATTTAATCTCTGGTGAACATCAATGTCCTTATTGAAAATTACGACCTTACCTAGACTCTCTCTCCACCATCCTTAGCCACTAGTTCCTTTTTCTTCTATTAATTTTACTTATGAGGTTAAAAAAAAAATCTTTTCCTAGCTGTTGGCATACCTTTTGCAAGGTACACAGGTTTTGACAACAGAGGTCTGGCAACTCTTCCAGTGACAATTAGATGTTGGTGCCCTGTGTTTATTCATCCTGTCTTTCTGCAAAAGCTACCAGTCCCTTTAGCAGGCCATAGATGAGACTCAGCTGCTCTGGTACAAACCTCAGGCTCTTAGCTAACTGCAGACCAGATGTCTGTCTATGACTTTGAGAAGCCATGGCATGAGGGCTACTAAACCCAAGTCTAAAATGGCACGACATCCAGCTGGAAACCAAAAAGAGAGGTGTGGTACAAAACATTCTGTGACACTAGTCTGAAGATACCTTTTGTGTCTGAAGTAATGACTGGTCTGAAAAGGCTTTGAAGTCAAAAGACAAATTTGTTAGCCCAGGTGCGGTTATTACTGACTCATTAGAAACCAAGTTCATGGTTCGTGGCATTTTTAATTAACAAAGCACAAACAAGCTGCTTTTGCTCAAACAGATGTAATGGCTTTAATTGGAAATACCAAAATCTGTTTGTGACTTCTGGATACGGTAGGATGCTTAATTAGTAAACCTAAGGCCCATCCATTTCTTTTTTAAAACAACAACTCTCTTCTAAAATAACAACATATATGTGGTATTTTCCTTTCTAACTTAAAGATCCAGTACACTGAAATTAGGGGCCTAGTCCTGAACTTGGTCAAGGGAGAAGGGGCTCCCTTAAATTGGTTATTCTTTTATGAACAGTAACAAATGTATTAGAAATGCCGAAAGCCTATCCAAAACTACAACCAGGTTAAAGTAACTTGAGTTAGAAAAGATTTTAGAAATTTCCACAAGAGGTCACTGTTATCATTAGCAATAGATAAATAGACCTCATGCAGGACTTGAGAGCCGGGCATCACTTCTCCCTTAGAGAAAACCTATGGTCGCTCAGAATAAATATTCCCCACATAATATCTCCCTCATCTGTCTTACAAAATGAATCTGCTGAGATAAGTTTTTCATTCCTAAATTCATCATAGGAGTGCTAGATTTTAAAGATGCTGAGACTATCCTACGTTTTCCTTGTCAAAGGAAAAAAACCTTTGCAAATCAAGACATTTTAATTAGAAGGATTTACAAGGACGTGCTCACGTTTCTGTTCATGGTTTCTCAGGGTACTACAGCAAAAAATATAAATAAATAAGCATGGAAATTTTGTCTTAGGTTAGCAGAGGATGGCAACCTCACTGTGTTACAGGTTCCTTGTCCTAGCTGGGGGCTTTTCTTAACTTAAAAGGCACATGGACTGGGGAAAATGTGTGAAATTGCTACTAGAAGTAAAAGCATCCATTAGAATATCAGATCCATAAATTCCCTTCGGGAGAGGTTATATGAAATAGTAACCTGATCTCCTGACAGTAGAATTTGGTGGTAAAAAGGCCGGTTTTGAACTGGGACATCTGGAATGCCACAGTTTCAATCACCCAGAAATACAGGGGCTCCCTGTAAATTCCACCATGCCAAACACAAGGGGAGAGTGGGATCCGTGTTATTTGAGCGTTCTCCTCTTTCAACAAAATTGCTTTCTGTTACCTTGAAAGAATCGCCGAAAAGCAGCATATTTGAATGATTGCCATGTGCACAAGGGTGCCTTTCCTTTCTAGGTCCTCATATGAAATGGAAAAGGAAGGTAGGGAGGTCACCATAATGTGCTGCAGACGGTAATTCGTAGCAGCAGCGCTGCCTGCTTAGCATGATCGCTTCAAAGTATTCTGCTGTCAAATGGAGGCAGTCATTCCTCACAAAAACAGCAGTCCGCTGCCTCAGAGGGAAACAGGATAGAAAGAGCAGAGGGATATTACTTTAGGACAGATGCAGATCAAATGAAGCAGTGCTTTGACTCAGGCTTTCTGCCCAAATGACAGTGTAACTGCTGTGTTAATGGAAACCCTGGAGGTGGAATGAATATGGGCCCTTCTCCGTGCAGGCAATCGCTGGACCAGAGTAATTCTATACTGTGATTGAGGTGCAGACGACAAGAGACAAAAATAGACTTCGCTCTTTTTTTCCAGCATCAATTGTGCACCTATGGAAAGTGCTTAGGTAAAATCTTCCACTCCATACCAAAGAAAATTGCTCCTTAACCTCCAAGTAAGTTGGTCCAAGAGCATTTCTAGTCAACACCTCTACTGACCTTCTCTACCTGAGCAAATTGGCTATAATAACTACTGCAGAATACATCATCTCCCAGTAGCTGCTTGGGAGTAGTTCCCACCAGGGCGTGCTATTTGAAGAAAAGCCACTCTATTTCCAGAGGGCCGTAATTATTCAGGAGAAATAATCCTTTTCAGGAAAGCAAAGCCGCCTGGTGAGCTATTCCAGAGCAGCTATTGCAGCGTGTTTGTTTTGGAATAGCTATTCTGGTCTAAAAAGGCCGGAGGATTACCAGTTAACCTAACATTCGCATCGCCCCCCCAGGCTGGCTGGGAGCGTGCAATTGTGCACCTATTTAGGCAATTATGTGGATAAATTACGCAGACAGGCACTGAGAAGTTCTAGTGGTGCGTGACTCTTCTTGCTCACAGGGTAAAATATTGGCCAAATTCTGTAGTGCTTCATATGCTTTGGACCATCTCATGGCTAGAACTGGATCCTCCCATCCTAGAATACAACCCAGTCATGAAAGAGGGGACCAAGGGAATAGGTTGTTAACAGGCAATGCATTAAGACCAAAATATCTTTCAGACAAGCCCTTTTCACATGACTGTCTTAAATAGTTCAAGCAAAATCATTTGTATTACTGGCATGTCTCAACACATTATGCTTTGGCCCTTGGCTATAAAATATAAGGCTGCTTTTGTTATTGAAGTGGACACCTTCTATTTCTCCTTATGTATCTTAAAACCTTTAAACCTCCCTTTTGACAAAGATCGTTGATATCTGTGACTTCTTCCTGTGAAAAAAGCATTATTACAAACTGTGTCCACCACTATGATTACTTGACAGTGACATGAAGTACTGCTTGTTTTTGAGCTTGCTCATGAACAATTTTTACAGTTGCTGGAAAGCACGGCAGCATCTGAGCCCGGGCATCGGAGGGGTAAATCTTGCGAGTGAGAGAGGAGCAGGGATGGCAGCACAGCACAGAGCTGGAAATCCTTTTGTGGTGGTTTTCCTGTGGAAAGTGAAGAAATGTTCTGCTGAAACACAATTAAGCGAAAGACAAATGCTAAAACTGGTGCTTTGAAAAATGAACGTAAACCTTTCTAGGCCATCTGTTCCCTAAATCTGGGAGGCAATCCAGTCTGGAAGCGTGTTCCCAAACACCTTTCATGGTCAGCAAGGGGTTTCTCCCACCTGAAGCTGAAATTTTTCCCAGGACTAGGTGCCCAGTAGTGCTCCTGAGCTAATCATATTGCCTTAGATAATACCTAAAGGACAGGAACTTGAGTGATATTTTTTTTTCTGATTCAGCTATAGTTACTATAAGGAAGGGAAATCTGCGGGGTGCACTCAGATATACCTTGTTGAAATCCACATCTGTGACTCAGTTTGATTCACAGTCGCTGAATATTAGAAAGGCAACGTTCATGATAGTGATCAATATATATGCTACATTTAATGATGGCCCTTCAGGTAATTAGGAAGGATGCCTAGAATGAAGCTGGCATCTGAAACCTGCAGGTTTCACTTCAGAGAAAGGCATAAAGGAATAAAACAGGGGGAATGAGCAGATTTGTCTTTCAAGCCCTGTGGAAAGATCCTCTTCACCAGTGGCAGAGGCTCTATCAATTGGAGGAGGAAAAGGATGCCGCCTTTGAACCTCTTTGTTTTCTTACCCCACAGAGCTTTGGATCATATCAAACGAGGGACGTTGGCAAGGATGCGTGAGTGCACACAACAACAGTAGGTAAGGGCATTGCAGCCACCAGAAAGAAAAGTTTCTTCCATTCAGCCCTTGTAATCCTGGGCAGAGCTTTATTTAGATGTTTCTAATTACCACAGTATGTTTAAATAGATACCCAGAGAAATCAGCAGGGAGCAACAGCTCTCCTTACTGCCTGGCAGGGCTGATGATGACAAGGGTCATGTAATGGCTTAATATGATGCCACTTAATATCCTACTTAAGCAATGTAATTATGGGGTTTATTTGATAGAGCAAGAAGGTTTATCTCCTGCAGAAGGCATGAATGAGATTGCCAGATGCAGGTGCTGCTGGGTTACAAGATTCATTTTTTATATTATACAGTTTTACAGCCTTGTCCACTCGGGTGATTTTCATTTTCTAAATCCAATGCAGTCTGTCTCTTCGGTCTGTCTCAGTGGTGCCCCTGTATAAATAAGCCACTTTCCTCTAGTAGTTGGCAGCTCTCATTACAAATATTTTCTGCCAGCTGCTCTTGGAAGATTTCTTTATTTTAGCTCTTCACAACAAAATGGAGATCTCAAACACTCATCCCATGTTTTAACATAGTATGCCTCAAAGGAAGTGACTCAGTCTTTGTATACAGTCTTAGTTGACAGCAAAGTTTTCATGCAGGAACATAAAAAAGAGATTTATGTAACTAATATAATACTGAAAACAAACAAGCCCTCCAACCAAGTTCAAAGCACCAGGTTAACACATACTTTCTAAATAAATATGGTGCTTTCAAATTTGTCTAGACCTCATGATCTAAATCTTAAGATGCTCAAAGAACTGGGGGGGCCCCTGAAATTTCAGAGCCGTTGGGGATTTTCTGTAAGAATTCGCAAATGTTGAGCTCTTGCCACATCCTCTGAAGGACTGTAAAAGGAGAGGTAGGGTGCCTATCACTGAGGGCAGGGGGCAGGAGCTTCTGGGGAAGCGTACACCCACCAGCACAACACCAGTTCTTGCAAAAAATACTGAAGCAAATAATCAGACACCTGGAAGGGAGCAGGGAAGGAGTAGCTGCCAACATGGATTTGTCAAACCGGTCTTATTTCCTTATGTGACAGGGTGACAGATCTCTCTGACAGAAGCAAACGCATGTCTGGTCACGGCGTCTCCCGCAGAGCGCTCACAGGCAAGCACAGCGAGTGTGTGGTCTAGACAGATCTGCTGCATGGTGGGCACAAAACGGGCTGGAAAACGTTACTCGGAGACTACCGGTGATTAGCTCGTTATCAAAATGGAAGTTTTGATCAAGAAGGGCTCGGCGGGAGGCTGCTGTGGCCCTGTGATTGCTCAGTGTCTTTGGCAGCGAAGCCAACAGTGCTGATGATGGACTCGGGAATGAGCCTGTCGCATTTACAGACAGCAGCAAGGGGGGAGCACCCTCTGTGGTGCTGGGGGCAGGCTTCATATGGCTTGATATATTTGAGATATGGCCCCCCAAAAAAGGAAAAAGAAAAAATATGCAATTTAACAGGGAAATGTCCAAAGTACAAACGGCAAATGCCAGAGAGGGACCAGCTCTGCAAATAAATAAATCTATAAATCAAAAAAAATCTAGAAACTGTCGTCCATCAGAGGCTGAATGTGAGTCCACTGTGCCATGCTGTAATGAAAAAGATAAACCTCATATCCCTACATGTACGTAAGAACATGTAAAGTAACATTTTCGCTCTATTCAGCAGTGGCATGGTGTCATCTGGAAGGCTATGTCAGGTTTGGGGTACTGCACTTGAAGAAAGGTGGGACCCAGCTGGAGACAACTCAGAAGAGACCACTGGAAAAGGCAGAGACAAGAAAACACGACCCATTAGCCAAGTCTGAAAGAAATGGGTGCGGTTTAGCCTTAGGAGAGACAGCTAATCTGTCCTTCATGCCTGTCGCGGAGGAGACAACTAGGACTGGACCAATGTTTCAGCAAAGATGGTGTAGATTAGACACAACACAAGCCTTCCCTTGCTGTGGCAGGGACTGTTGGGAGAGGTTGTCAGGCCCTGTTACCGGCGGCTGAAGAAGAGCTGAGACAGGCATCTCTGGGGAGGAGCCTGCACGCAGCAGACCCCGAAGCAGGTCAGGGAGGCGGTAGGTGACCCTGCAAGGAGGGCAGCCAGCTCTGCTGGAATGACCCAGCAGCTGCCAGCACCCGTGCATGGGTTTAAAAACATCCACAGTTTTGCTGAAACTGGTGGTCAGGGCGGTCACCCTTCTTCCAGGCTGAGCTCTTACACGCCGTTTGCTCCCCCTGCTAAGTGATGAGAAAAATAAGGGAAAACGCTGCTGAAAAGCATAAAGTTGTAGTTGGCACCTGCGAGGTGGCTGGGGCCAAGGGACCGTCTGCAAGTAGGGACCTTGCTGTGCTGCCTGCCTTGGTGCTTCTACCTTGAGGTCTGTGCGACAATAATCTGTGTTTGGGTCAGCACCTCTCTCCAAATTTCTGCAAGATTTATCTGCACGTTACTGAAACAGCACAATTACAACAAGGTGGTTTTTTACAAGAAAGTGCCAGTTAAAGTATTGAGTGTTCAAAGAATTAACTCTGGGAGGGAGAAACCAATGAGTCATGGGCTGTGTGGAGTCCCGCAGTTTGAAACCCTCAAAGATATGTAAGTATCTTGCAGTGAGCTGAGGTGAGGGGTCTTAATATCTAACCTATCTTAAAATAGGCAGTCTCTTGCCTTGCTCCCTGTTCCTCCAGCTAGTCAGAGGGCACATTCACCAAACATCTTAGGCTTTAAAAGACAGCAGTGAAAAGAGCCTGCTACCATCCTCACCTCAAGAAGAAACAGCTTTCTGTCCCTGGGGAGAACATACATAGATTTGTGACAATCTAAGGGGAAGGACATCCCATTCTGCCTGCCAGCCGTTGAAAGCCGTATCGTACCCTCCCGGCTGGCACGACCAAGGAACTGGTCCCCTTCATGTCCACGGGGAATTAAGTCTGGCTGAAGGAATGCAGAAAATCTGAAGCGATTCAGACAAGCATGACTCAGCCACCCTGTCACAGTAAGTTTATAATGCTGAGGAAGAAATTTACTCTTGAACATATTTTAATTGACACACTGAAAGAATATCTTTCAACATAAAAGATGACAGACTTTCAACATCTGGTCTAATTCCCTGCAACTATACTAGCAGATGTAACATGTTATGTATTCTATTAGCAAATATCCTTCCTTTATTTCCTTTTTCTAAGTGTGTGAATGTACTTGTATATATTTTTATTACAGCTATAATAATCTATCTTAATTTTATATATTCATGCTTGAATTCTGGATTTAAACAAAAACTGCTCATGGTGCGCAAAATTCTGCTCATAGAAATGGGTAGGCGTTTTGCTAATTACTTATGTGGGGCTAGGATTTTGCTCAATAAGATTATGCATGTCTCAGGAGTTTCCAGAAGCAATATAAACTGTGAGACTGAAGCTGAAGTTGTGTTTATAGGCACCATAATTGCACCAGAAAAATTCTGGGTTTTTTGTCGTTGTTGTTGTTGAGCTCATTTGCATTTTTTCTGGAGCTGATTGAATGAGGACTGCTTGTGAGCCCTTATTTTGCCTGTCTTACGGTGATCAGAGGATGACAGAGTAGAAGAGCTGTGCCAGCTTCACTCACCGCACCCTGTCCCACGAGCCCTCAGGCAGGGCTTGCATGGATCCGAGGGGGGGCTCCCAGGACTGGGAAGTAAAACCTGCCAAGCTACTGGATTAGCTGATTTCTTTTATTTTTTGCTGCCTGCAGCAGTTCTGCCCGAAGAAGATGCCCAGCTTCTACCGTCCGTGGACCTGCCAGCTCTCTGTTCCTGTGCGCGCTCCCTAACGCCTGTCAGCCTCAAAAGCTGACTTAGCAGAGACCTACCATTTCTGGCTCATTTTCACATGGGTAGCTCAGCTGGTAGATTTGGGGGGCAGTAAGTTCCAGCAAAGCAGTGGTGACAAGTACTTGGGGCTGGAGACCTTAGCCACTGGAGCAGAAGCAGCTAGGACAGGATGTGTCGCATCCTTTGCCCCATCACCCACTACAGCCAGCGTTAAAATCCCTGCTTTTATTGACCATGCAGAATTGGTTTGGTAGGGCATTGCTCAAAGCATCTAGCGCGCTTTGCAGACAAAGTGTGTTAATGGAGTGGGAGGGGGAAGCCAGCCTCCGAAACAGCAGTAGGCCATCAACAGATACATCGTAGTGCTCATTCATCCAATATCAGCCTCTCCAAATATCTAAGTTAAAAAGTAAGCTTTGAAGCCAGCCTGGGAAGTAAAAATTGAAGAAGATGAGAAATTTGCATCTTTTTGTGCAGTCAAAACTGCTCCTGCAAAAACACATAAAAGCCCCTAACCATTATGGATTTGTATATGCAGATTCAGTTCTTCAGCTGCTTTATGGTAAGACACAGAAACCTGTCAACAGAAGCACTGTTGCTATGTTCCATTAGCATGTATTTATTTACATGACTATCAGAAACCAACCACTTAAATAAATCATTGTTAGGGAAGTGGACTACTTAAAGAATGTGTGGCCCATTTGCCCATAAACCACTAATTATCACAGCAGCACCTCTCCAATGAATCACCAGTAATGAGACATCGTTATGGAAAGTATCAATTTTCAGTGCAACTCAGCCACACTGTACATGGTCAAGTAATTGTACCGAAGTGCCTAACAAATAAAACTTTTCCATGAAAATACATTGTTCTCTGAGCAAAATAATTTTCCAAGAGGGCTCAGCAATTTTTTGCAATTTATATTATGAACCAGTAACACCTCACTCTCTGTGTTGCTTATTGCTGTTTGGAAACAGGGGTAGCTCTTTACTTACAACAAGAAGAATTCTGTCAAAACCTGTCATCCTCAGGTATGAGGTCACATCTGTGCTGCTTACCAGAAGGGAAGAAGATTCACAAGGCCTTTAAAAGCAAATGTAATGTGATTTCATGATGTGGATATGCAAATGAAAATATTCTCTGTCCAATACTTCTAGCCGCTTTTTGGTAGCATCCGGAGGCAGTGTATCTTTGTCATGAGGCAGACAAAACAGGTTTTTCAGATTTCCTGAAAGTCTTCATAGGATTCCCATGGGGAGCATATTTCCATACACTGAGGTGGAGAAGAGGCAGTTTAATACTGGTGCAGAATGGGGCAGGACTTTGATTCATGGAAAAAAATCTGCCTTCACTGAAAAGCAGATATCTATCTTGGATCTTCTATGTGAGTCGAGTCCCTCCTCTGAAGCAGCTGCTGTCTACATCTCTGCCCTGACAGCCTGCGACGTTAGGGAGAATCAGGTCATTGCCACAGCTCGTTGCAACCTTCAGCTTCATTTTAATGGGAGGAAATGGTGCCTCTTGCTGCGTAACATCTAGAATGGCTAGAAGGAAATCTGCGCGGCAGTGCGCCTCCCCATCTTCCTTCGGGAGGAAAGCAAGCGAGGGGGGAAGTCCATGGCTGCATGATACTCGGAGGCCACGGGCAGGAGGTGGCAGCCCCAGGCGGTGACGAGTTCATAAAGCAGGTGCCTCGACAGCGTATCAGGTAACTTCCACCAGCACTGCAGTTGGCAACGCTTTCCAGGCCGTGGAAGTAGGCAGTGAGGGGAAAGGCAGTGCTTGTGTTAAGCTAGGGAGCTTTTTACACTATGCAAAGCCCTGGTGTCGGGATGCACAAAGCTGGGCAAAGATACAGCCAACAAATTCCAGTGATTAGCTTCCTCCTATGTACGTTAATGAGACAAAGCAGGTCCAGGCTGATATTCATGGTTAGTACTTATCAGGGGGGCTCTAGAAAAGAGAAGATACTACAGTTTTTCTCGTACTTGATCTATGTGTAGTCTGGGGGCCTGTTATAAAGAAATATTCAATGATGAACGCATGGCATCAGTCAATAGAGAGGATGGAATATTTCCTCCTGTCTGCTCCAATTTCAGTGCCTGGTTTAATTTTGAAATGCGTTCTTGCAGAGATATGGATATGGGCTTCTCCCGCATCCTGTGAGGATCGCAGCTGTGCGCTCACATGCATCACAGTTCTGCATGTCTCATGTATGTAGACAGACTTCCCTGAAAAATCAATTTTCTGGGTTGCTCCCTGTGGGCTCTGTCACTAGCTGACAATTTTGGTCACTTTTTGTGTTTCCAAGAGCACCTTCTGAGTGCCTGTGGGATGCATGTCCATAGCCATGCACTGCTTTTGTCTTGCAACATCTACATGAAGTAGCTCATTTTGAAGGTTTGCTCTTGTGAGGGACCCGTGGCTACCTGTGATGTGGTTGGGAACAAGCAAGCAGGGCATTTACATTCTTCTTCTGTTTCCTTAAGCAGCTGTCTCTTCCTGATCCTCTTGTGTGAACACTAGTTTTCCTGCCTTAATCAAATCTCCTTGCTCAGGTCTTCATTGCTAAACATCTTTTTGCTTTCTTCTCCCATACATATCTGCGCCAAGGATGTAGGTGTATCGTAAGAGGATAGGTATTTACTAGTTTTCCAGGCTGAATGGACACTTAATGGGCATGCTGCTTGCTTCACACCAAAAAAGTTTAGGCTTGGGAGTAGGATATTATGGGGTCTGATTTATCACAGATTCATTTATCATGGATTCAAGCAGATGGCATGAGGCTGGAGCGGCGGGTGCTCATCCTCCAGTGCACAGGGCTCTGTGGCTGCAGGCAAGGCAGTCCCACAGCTCTCACCCAGGTTCACGGGTGCTGCCTTTTGTGGCTGCTTAATCACTCCTGCCGCAATCCAATGCGTAATTCAAAACAGCTGGTGGGCAGCTCCACTTTTGGCAGGACAGGAGCCTTCTCTGATCCATGAAATACTGCTGGCTGTTGACTCCACACGTCAGGATTCTCCCTGCAGAAACCGCAAGGCAGCAGTGGGCATAGACTGTGGTTTGTTTTTTTTTTAACCTTCATTTCTCACGTGGTTACCCCTTGTCAAGCTTGGGCCTGATCCAGGGAACGAGACTTACCCCTACATTCTTAAAAACCATCATATATCTTCTTTTTGAATTATACACCCAAGTGAGCTATAAATGGAGAGTAACTGCCATACGCAAGAACAAAGGGGTTTGCTGAGCAGTGATAAATAATAAATTGCCCAGGAAAAATGCATCCCCTACCTTGGGTTTTGTTTTGCTTTGGCTTAGCACGATTTCCACAAAATTTTGGCAATCACACTGCCATTATCTTTTTACGACGGAGGCCCTAGGAACTTGTTCAGCCCACAGCGAGAGCCCTTTATGTACCTACTAATGTGTTGGTTCACAGACAGACGGAGGGAGGCTGCTGATCTGAATAGCAATCAGATGCCAGCGTACACTGCCTCTCTATGAGAGCCGTGGACATTAATAACGTCTCTGGGGAGTGGCTGCAGCTGTAATAAAGAAAAGATATCTGCAGTGTTTGCACAGCTCTCTTCATTCATCCTGATATGTAGTGAAGTGTGATAATAAGGACTTTACAAAATCTAACTGACAGTATTGGGGGGGGCATTCGTCATGGGGGGAAAAGAGGGAAGAAACATTTGTTTCTGCTAGACATCGTTGAAACACGGTGATATTTTTAAAAGTGACCCTCTGGTTTTTGGTGTGCGTTGGTTTTTTTTTTGTACATGAAACAACAGTCACAATATGGTCCTTTCTGAATATAATCTAAG
>NW_008795029.1:8285903-8302669 GCF_000699145.1 Aptenodytes forsteri
TAATAATAAGGGCTTTACAAAAGCTAACTGACAGTATTGGGGGGGGGGCATTCGTCGGGGGGAAAAGAGGGAAGAAACATTTGTTTCTGCTAGACATCGTTGAAACACGGTGATATTTTTAAAAGTGACCCTCTGGTTTTTGGTGTGCGTTGGTTTTTTTTTTGTACATGAAACAACAGTCACAATATGGTCCTTTCTGAATATAACCTAAGGGGTTTTGATTTGGAGCTCTGACTCTGGAAAAATATCATGTCACAGGCCTGCATGCACGCTTTAATCCTCCATCCACAACAACAGTTGTGATTAAAGCAAGCTCAGAAAAAATGATTGCTTCTCCTCTGAACGCCCAGTTACAGCAAGGAATCAGTTACATGGTGAAAAACTAAAACTGGCTATCTGATAGTTTTGAAAATGCTTTAGACCAGCTCCTGTGAATGCAGAGCATCCTGGATCCGGCCCTTTGTGCCTCCTCCAAAATGTCAGGAGCTAAGGGTCAGCCAGTGTACGCAGGTTGAGCATCAGGGACTTGCACTGGTGCATAACCTCCCGGGGCTTCAAGAGCCGCTCACCTTCACAGAGCAAAGCAACGCCCCAGGTGCCCTCCTGAGAGCTGCAGGGGCTGAGCTGGGACACGGTCCCCAGTTTTTCCCTCCCCGGGAAGCGCAGGCAGCTGTCCACGGGTCAGGTCACAGACAGGCTCCATGTCTCAGCATTAAATCACACCTCACAAGGGTTAAGCAAACACAAGGGGAGACTCACAGCACAGCAAGGCGTTATGTTTACAAGCTAGTATTTTTCTTTTGGAGGCTTTTGGGCATTTAACTTTTTATTTTTAATGTTACAGCAGCATACACTCACCTCCTTGCTCCAAAGACGACGGAGAATTCAGAAACGCCAAGACAAAAGCTGTTTGCCAGCTCTGTGACTCAGATCTCTGACTTGCATGGCAGATGCGTCTGAGCCCCAGCAAAGAGGAGGAGATACGTGTCTGCAGTGGCAGCCCAAGGAGGTGGAGATGAGAAGGCACCCTAAGGCACCTGGAGCACCGTAAAGTCTCTTTACAGCACAGTTTAAAGTGCTTAAATATTGGTTTCTGTGCAAAATCACCCATTTCCATGAGCAGTATCACTGGGCACCACTAAGAACCTGGGGCAGCTCCATAGCCTCTATCACTTTCAGTAGAGTAAATGCAAGATGGGGAAGCACCTGTGGACGACAGAAGTGCCTCTGTAATAAAATGCAAGAAAGTTTACGTGAACACAAACGTAAACATGCACGGTGTCAAAACATGGAAAATTTAATGTCTCATAGCAGTGCTGCCAGCTCTTTTTATGAATTGCTGGCTAATTGAGACTTTAAAAAAAATCTCAGTTGCTGGAGTCTTTTGATTATGGGAGAATCTCATCTTTCACTTCAAATAACAGTTGGACTGCTAGTCCTTTTTGCTGAGTAGAAATATCCTGGAATTATGACTTACGGACTCAGAAGCTAAAAGACAAATAAAAGGAGCCCTGCATTTATTAATTTTAAAATTCTTTTGACTCTTAATTCAACTGACGCTTTCAAGGCTGGTGTTGCAGTTTCGTGAACACTTCAGTTTTAGCTCATCCGAGCATCTTACACATGCTCAGTGTAAGATTTTTCTTCACATAGCAAGTATATGACAGGCATAAGGGTAGGAGTAATCCCGCATGTGCATATTAATGCCTTCCTACATTTTCTGAAGATATCAGGAAGGTGGATGTCAAAAAAGAAAGTCCCTAAGTATAAAAATGTCAGCAGTTTCTTGTATGGGTTGGCTGGGGGTTTTTTTTTAAGTTTATGACAAGCTAAGACGTAGCGCCAGGCACGTCCTTAGCGCAAGTCACCAGGCTGCCTTTGTGCCACCTGGGGCATAGTCTGGGGCAAGAAGAGCTGCACAAAACCAGTTTGAGATGAAAATTGATGCTTTCACAAAACTGTGAGCTGCTCCGCTGGCCAACGCTCCCATCTGGAGGGCAGCAGCACTCCACCGCAAATGCTTTTCTTCACCGTCAACGAGCAATTCGGCGAACAACATGATCCCTCGTCTGCTGGCTCATGTTTGAGTTGGTTCCAACTCCCAATTATCCAGGCTTGGCTTAATTCAGAAAGTATGTCTGAAGCGCTCCCCAGCAGCAGTAACAGCAGCCGGGCAGCCAGGTCAGTCGATAGCACGGCTGTGCGGCGAGGGCCTTCTCCCACATTGCCATCAGAAACATCACCTTCCTCTCCACCACACAGAGAGATTTTGGAACAAGCCCCGCAAGGGTTGGGAGGGTGCAGGCAGGAGGACGT
The DNA here is from genome assembly GCF_000699145.1 of Aptenodytes forsteri. Lineage (NCBI taxonomy): Eukaryota > Metazoa > Chordata > Aves > Sphenisciformes > Spheniscidae > Aptenodytes > Aptenodytes forsteri. Next base: position 8,288,220 of record NW_008795029.1, read on the forward strand.
TTAAGCCATGGCAAAGGGAGCTCTCAGTGGGGTGCCATAGGCAGCGAGCATTAACGAAAAGCGGGATGCAAACCCATCCGTCTTTGTTTCTCATTTCCCAGCCTCGGAGACAGTAACTGCTCTAATCGCAAGAGAGGGTTTGCAGGATGTGTGGCAGAATGGTTGGTATTTGCTTACATTTCTTTTTTTCAGTGGGTGGAGAGGAGATGAGCAAAGCCTTGGAGCCCCCATGGTCCCGCTTAAATCCAAGCACATCACAGGGCTCGTGCCGGTGTCTCACTCCAACTAAACATACCTGCACCTGTGTGGGTCAGGCGGTCACCTTTGTGCTTTTGCAGCAGCGCAGGCATCTGTCAATCCTCCAATATGTACTTCAGGCCTGGCTTATATATGTCTAACTGATTAATTAATCTCCGTGCAGCAACTGGAAAATGTAAAGTGCTACATAAAAGATAAGTATTACTATTACTAAATCTGTACTCGACGAGTGTGACTTGACATAAAGTGGCAGGTTTTATCTTACTCATTGCTACTATCTGAAAGAGGCCATTGAGAGCAAATTTCTGGAGCGTAATTTATTCTATAGACATAGTGGGATAAGTGGTGCACGCGAGCAACTTACACTGCATGCACCACGGGAAGCGCTTTGCCTACAGAATACGTGATGATTTTTTTTTTCACACGTTGCTCCACTACCTGTGACTCAGAGGCTCAAATGCAGGGGCATCAGATGGGTACGCCGTGCTCCCTTGGGAAATTTGGACTAATAAATCAATCGCGGCATATGGTTGCAGAGCTCCCAGCAAGACGCAGAGGGTGGGGTGTTGCGGGAGCACGACAGACTGTAATGGCAGAGGCGTGACTGGAAAGCAGTGACATTCGGGGTGCCGCCAAGGGGGTGCTGGAGAGAATGAGAGATGGGCGGCACGACAGCAGCCGATGGCGTGGCTGGAGGGTTGCAGTGCTTAACCCTCTCCGGCTGGGTGTTTCTTACAGTGTTCATCGGCTGGGCGGAAGGAGCAAGGGTGGTCGGGAAGGCAAGCTGGGAAGTAACATGACTGGTAAATACATATATGAACAAATATTTACATCTCATGCACTTGTGGAGAGCCTAGCGCTATAGGAAGTTGATCCTGACTATTCCCTCTGGGCCGTATGGTAATATAAATATTTAATAATAATGATAATAATAGTAAAGAGCTTTGAAAATTGAGAACTCTGTAGGCAGTTATTTTTATTAATAGGAGTATGGAGTATTTGTGACTAAATGGCTGCTAAATACTTTCAATTGATTTGAGTCTACGAAGACAACCTGAGCACATACATACACAACAAATCAGGCCTGTGTTGCTCCAGCACGAAAGCGGGTCAGAATCCCGCTCCTGGATAAACACCCATCGCTCCGAATGAAGTAGGTCACCCTTGTCCAAATACTTACTATGTTTTGGATCTGAAGTAGTGCAAACCTGTTTTCAACTGTGCTTAATTTGTCAGTATTCAAAGAAGTGAAATACAAAAGCAAGGGGAACACAACCTTATTAGTTTTAACGGGGAAAAGCAGGAAGGGCAAGAGTTCCTTCTGCTGACATTAAACTCCTGCAGATACCCAGGTATGCCCAAAACTGAATCTGAAAGTGCAATGAGATGGTGATGCCACACAACCTGAACTCTTCCACTCCCTGCCTTTGCACTGACGTCTAGCAGCTTAGTGTCTCACTTAATTTCTTTGAATTTGGTCTTCTTTAACGAAAAATTTGTGTTAGTGCTGCTGGCTTCTCTTTTGCTTTTTTCAACCTGTCATGTTTCTTGGCATCTTTTTGCAAAATAATGAAGGAACCAGTCCCAGCGCTCGCGCACAGAGAAGCTGCTCACGTGGGCACAACCTCTGACTTCTGCCCTTGCCCTGGTTTCTCAGTCCCTGTAGCCACAGCCTAACAGCATGCACGTGTTTGACTGCTGTAATGTATGCTGGAGGGTGTAAATCCACCTGGTTAGTGGTTTAAACCTCACTTTCTTAGTAATTCAGGTGATACAAGGCTCTGCTTAGGATCAAGATCCCTCCCCTGACAGATGCAGTTTTTTGTTTCAACCTTCAAAGCTTTCCCTAGCATTCTCTCTGGTTGTTCCTGTTCCTCATCTTCCAGGGTTTCCCAAAGTTGTATAGAAAGCACCTCACTTTTAAAGGGGTTTAAGTTAATAAATGATAAATCCAGCCGCTGTCAGGTAATGTGTCATAGCCTAAGGAAAAGAGAAAGGTCATGAGCAAACCTCAGACGCAAAATATGTGGTTTCCTTGAAAAGCCTCAAATGCACTGGGAGAAATTTTTCTTCTTGTGCCAAGCAAGGTTTCTGGACAAGTTCCCGAGCATCCACATTGTGGATCTCCTGCAAAGTCCCCAGTTCTGCACTCAAAAAATTTAGCTGGCCTCTCAATTCACAGGAGAAACAAAAGTAAAGTAACTGTAAGGAGAAGAGGAAGGGGAAAGAAAAAGCCTCTGAGAAAATGTCTCTCTTTTTTTACTCTTATTCAAAGCTACCAAGGGTGTGAGGAAGTGCTGCGTAAAAGCAATGAGAGGGGGCAGAGAGAGTGCCAAATGGAGGCAAATGCAGGGGAAGAGTGAGGAAGAAGGGAATCTGTGCTTCCAGCATCAAACTGGCATGCTACTTCTCACCATATTCCACATTTTTTTTTCTCATGTCAGCTTATTTGGTTATCATCCTAGTTGTCAGCAGCAATGCCACACAGGATTTGCTTGGCAGACAAAGCTGGTTATACCAGGGAAAACTGGAAAGAAATTTCGTGTGATCCAGAGTTAGCTGATGCACCAGAAAGCCTGGCATGCTGTGAAGATGGTGACCTGGAGTCACTCTAGGGCCTTAGGTGATGAGCACAGAAAAGATGCTAGTTTAACTTGGTGAAGGTCAAAGGCAAGACAGGACCTTAAGAAGATCCTAATCAATGACCTCATTATGCAAGATCTTGAACGTGGTCCTGAAGTTCATGCCAGGGTTTAATACAAAGCTCACTGACTGCATTTAGTTTTAGGTGAAACTTGCGATATAAACCTCTCATTCCCTTAAGAGAAACAGCAGATGTGGCTCCAAGCTTCTCAGCCACCGAGGTGGACTGAGTGTTACCCCCAGATGGAGCTACACTTGGCCAGGCCACTCCTTTAGCAGGAGGAGATGGGGGAACGTGAGACGGAGAGCAAGTACGAAAGCCTGAATGAGAAGGGCTCGCTAGTCCCACTTCTGCCAGTGAGGGGGGATGGAGAAATTGGACAACTTCTTTTGCTGGGCACCTGTTTTCAACTCTGGCTGCAAAATTCCAGTTTCAACCCCTTCTCTCTCCTAGCCACAACATGTCCACTTGTCCAGCGCTTGGAGCAGGAGAGGCGGTGGGCTGTGGGGGATCACAGCAGGTTTGCTGTCCTTGGCAGCCTGCTGCCCTGTGCCCATGCCTGCAGCTCATCACTGCCAATGCTGCCTCCCGTGATGAGGCAGGAGGCAAACGCTGAACTCTGTCTGCAAGTGGTTTACTTGTTCCGCAGCCCTGCAACCTTGCATCTCTTCAGATGCTCTTCAGGTGTGTATGCAGGGAGGAGATTTTTAGCTGTCTCATCATCCCAGAAAACATGTGTGTTGGTTTTTTTTTTCCTTTTGGAAAGTTGTCGTTCTACTTCTTATTTCGTTTTTTTATAGTCAGTCTCTGTGAGTACATCACTAGCTCTCGGTTTGCAATGGATTGTAGCTGTGTGCCTTTACGTTAAGGTGCTGTAGAGTTATTTGATTCAGTATCAAACTGTGCAATATAAAATTATTGAGTAGTCTTATTATTGAAATAACTCTTTGGTGTCTCTTACATTCTGATGTTGGACTTCTTCCATTTATTTCTGTATAGTCCAGCATTTGGAAGTAATTTGTGCCTTGGAACAGCAACCTGAAATTATTGGCTAGCATTGTGTATACTGTAATGAGTGCTAGACATTTATAAGCTTAGCGGGTTTGTCAGGAGACTATCAGCTTCCGCTCCTCACCCTATTACCAAAGGTGTTTTGGCTGACCCTACAGTTGCCCCAGAGTTTTAGTCATCTAGAAGTTTTGGCTTCAAAATCAATACAAGTTTCAATTATGTTTATATATCTTCAGCCATAATAGAAAGCAGTGGTCTCTGCATCCATCTGATGTTGGAGGCAATGTTATCTAACAGCTGACAGAGCAGACAGGAGCTCGGCTGGCTTGGGCATGCTCTGCTGAAATGGATTTTGAGACCCTGAACACAGCGTTTAGTTTTCGTGCTTCTTTTGTGGTCCGTAAAATGGGTGAGGTGGGTGTGAAGAGGATGGAGGAAGGAAGCAGGGAGAAAAATTCCTTCTTCTTGAGAAGCTTCATTTATTATTATTTGCACAAAAATCAGTATGAAGTGTAGTTGCATACATGGCAAATAGATGCTGCTATAATAGACACTTGAAAGAGCGTCTGTCTAGAGGTGGAGTTTTGCACCATGCTTGGAGACCTTCCTGATGGCAGATAAGAGAGGCAGGATCTGTTGTAATCCATGCAGTACAGGCATTCTTACTAGAAAGTCAGAGAAGCCATGCCATGGGATCAAATGCCCATCGAGGGGAGCGTAGCTGAAGGATTGAAGCATGACATCTTGCTTTAGCTGGGCTGCTTCCAGTGATATAGTGCGTATATTTTATTTGGACACCACACACCAAAAAGAAAATGCAAACAAATGCATGCAAAATGTGATAACTGGTTCACTTCTCCAGCGTGGTTTATTCAAACCAAACAGAAAACACTTTCCAGAGAAGTCTTCATTTCTTGTATTCACAGTTTGAAAGGCACTTTGAACATACAACCAAGCCACTTGATGTGGAAAAGAAAATGTTATCAGAGAAACAGATTGCACGTTGCTTCATTATAGTTCTCTAAACATATAATAGTCATTGACCTACAAATACAATAGCTATTGCCTTAATAGCGTTTTTCAGTAGTGTAGATAAACGCTGCTAGTAAAGAGTTGGCTTTCACGTTGGGTTCTGTTTCGTTTCCTGGACAGATGATGGCATTGTAGCCCTGCTGTATTCTGCAAACCCAGCCAAGGTACTCCCAGAGCGAGATCTTGATTTGATTGTGCTATGCACGCTTTAGCAGCTTAAGATTTTGCCTTTTGCTTTTCATGTCTTCAGCGAAACAGATGAATGCTATAATAGCAGAACTTTCTAAAAGGAAGATATGAAATTTCTACATTTATAATAAAAAAGTGTTACCAACCTCATTGTAATTCAGACTTGAACTGTTCACCCTGTGCACGTCCAGAAACTCATTCTCTAATACTAGATGCAATGATCTCCGGAGGGAAGTTTTCCATCTGTTTCCTTATGATGTTAAGCTGTTAGTGCTGTTCATTATTTATTACATCTACTGGTGTATGTTAGGCTATGATTTTCATCTTGTCTGGTATTAAGAATTCGATTTGGTTAGTGTAAAAAAAAAACCCTAGGATTTGCATATTACACATTGATATTTAGCGTATTTGGGGTGGGGGGAGATAGGGGACTGTAATTGCTCCCAAGCTGCTTTTGTGCTAGCAGATAATTTATATTTAATTCAGCGATACAGAGCTAAATTAACCACTTAAAATGGAGATAAATATAGACGTGCTATATATAGGTGGAATCTGCCACCCATACTCAGATTGAAGAGCATTATCTCTGCTTGATTTCAGTAGGACTACTAAAGGGTAAGATGCCTCTCAATCTGAGCAAGGTAGGCAGAATCAGGCCCATCATAAATACGTATGAGTATATATTTCACCTATATGAATGAAAGCGCATATATGAGGGAGAGGGCTTTTTAAAATATGAGTATGTAGTTACCAACGTGCATGTTAAGTGAAAGCTCACATGCATATGGTTTATTCTGTGTATTTTCATATCTTCTATTACAGGAAGGTGCGGAGGACTTTGGTTACTATGTTGTTCTATATAGAATAAATGACTAATTCTCTCTTCGGGGTGAGGAACGGTTCAGCCCGATTCTCTGTTCCTTCACAGAAATTATTACCTTTCTCTGGGAATAGAATTCTTGTTGAGTTTATCCTATTTCATCGCTGGTTGCATTAAATACTAACAACAGTTTAGGTGTCACAACATAGCTGGGAGGGATAGTGTTTGTGTTATTATTTGCAATTATTGTATCAGGAACAGCTCTTTACATTCAGCGTCTTGCTCACAGAAATATCTTAGAAGATGTACAGAAATAAGATCAGTATCTTATTACACTGTAATTAAAGTATCAGTTTGGGCTGTGAAACATTATCTAGATCAGCCGTTGAGGTTACTCTTAACAATACCGATTCCTTTGGAATAAATATATGTTTCCAAACTGCATAATGGGAAGTTTTAGCATATCATTCTCACATGTAGTGTCTTTTGATGTGATGGAGAATTGTAGATGAACTGAAATGTTCGCTTTCCTGTCATGTAGCTGGTTCTTTATCATAATATAGATGTTATTAAGATAAAATCTGTCTCTCCATATTGTAGTATTATAAAACTCAGAATTAGAAATGCTTTATCATTTCTGAAGAACAAAGACTGTGACTGCTTTAAGCAATATCAAAGTCAGACTACCTTTAACAGGGGGGAACATGAAGGAAAGCACCAGTATTTGCCAAAGCATAAGTTAATTTTTGTCAGACTTAACATAGGATGTTTGCAAGTACCAGTCAAAATAATCACTGAAAGTTAAAACAAATAAGCTTTCCTAATGCTTTTTTAGCACTTTTATTAAGTGGTAGCAGAAATCACCTACCTGGGAACAAGATTGCTTGATTGTACATCTGCTCTTTCGACTTCCAAGTCAGGTGCTTATTTGGAGTAAATCAACACTGCTTTGACAAGCCAGTGGAGCTACGTTGACCTATGCCTTCTAAGCTATATATATAGGATACTAGATTGGTAAATATAAAGGTAGTATTAAGGTGCCCTGGGCACCGGAAAAAAATCTTGCTTTTGCACCCATTGGAGATCACCTCTATAAGACTGCACTCATCGCAGCCATTTTGGAGGGAAAGTTTAGATGCAGTTATTGATAGATTGCAATCTACCTTCTCACAGTGGCATTATCCAGCAGTTTTTGGAAAAGGACCTGGAAAAGTGTGGTTAGTCCCCATACAGCCACAAGGCTCTCTTGTAGTCCCCCAAACCCATCCTCTGTGCTGAGGATCTGGAGATCATCTCTGTAAGTTGTCTCTTACAAAGACCTGCTTCCCTCCCCGCTCTGGCATCGTTTGCTTTTCAGATGGTTTTAAAGGGAAGCTGTGGTACTAAATGAACAGGGGGGTGGTGAAATCAAGCAGTGCAAAGCCAGGAAATGTCAGCGCTGGGGTTATGTGTGCAGTCACTGAGTAACCATCAGTAACCGTGGGAGTAACTTCTCATGGCCTGTGAGCAAGGCATTGCGACCCTGATCTACCTGATTAAAATCCGCGGCTTCACTAGTTATTTTTCAAGCTATGGGTTTTGTGTTAAAAGAGTCAGGGGCAGTGTACATGGTCTGAGATAGAGCATTGCTGTGATGCCGCCGCAGTGTGTGACACTGCCTGTGTTTGCAGAGCGAGCAGGCTCAGGCCTTCTTGACTAAAAATGGTTCTTTGGGGTCTGTCCCAGGCTCCCTTCACTGTGGGCAGAAAGAGCTGGTAAAGAAGAGGCTGATTCCCCTGGCTTAAATGCCTGTGTTGGATGAGATGAATCACTGCCCTTTTTTGGGTCTATTTTTTAAATTCCATTAACTACAAGGGTAGGTCAGAGTGATAGCTTAGAAGGAGGCACGTGAAGGTGGTACCTCCTGCTGGACTTCAGGCCCAGTGCTGCAGGAAAATCCTGAACCACATCTATCCACACTCTGCTCAGGGCAGTGCTGCTGAAACAAGATGGAGCTCGCAGCCTCTCTGCTCTCCGCACCGAGCTGCTGGCTGGACACAGAATTTCATACTGACCCCCCAGATGAAAGGCATGGCCATTGTTGGTGCTCCTCCTAGTGCATGTTATGGCCTTACTGCACCATCATTCTGCAAGCAGCATGTTTGGTCCAAGTCAGTTAGCTTATAGTGGTGCAGTCGCCTTCTTCAGGTGTCTTTCCACCACAGCTATTTTCTCCCTAAGTCTGACATGTTCTTTAGTCCTGTCTGGGTATTACCAAACCCTCCCAAGAGCTGGCAGCCCACCGGTAGATGCTCTGTGTCTGTTTCCCCATGCTCTCACGTGACTGTATCCATAGCTAGTCATATGCGACTGTCTAGTTAGTGTTCAAGGGTGGTTCAGACACCTCCGGGTCAGGCTTTCCCACATGTCCAGGCACTTTGGCAACAGCAGTGATCACGTCACTTCAATCATGGCCAGTTTCTGGAGCCCTTAAAAATAATCTTTAGTATCAAAGTTAATCAGGTTTTAGTTTAAATGTCTTTGGGGTTTGGTTTCTTTTTTACTACATTTTGATAACCAGTTAAACAGACAAATGTAAGCGTCCACAATTATTAGAACAATAAAGATTATATAGTATGGTTTGTAACCTCCTCTTTCACAACAGAAATACATCTGTTGAGCCTCACTGAGTTTGTGTGAAAACGTTTTAGAACATTTGATGTCAGGAAATGACATATGAAAGTGTGGAGACTGCTTCCCTGCTGCTAACAGGGATTTACCACGTAACATATAGCAATTCCTGCATGTTGCCTTGTATTGCACTGGACATCAAGCATTGGGACCTAGCCACAAATCAAATTATTTTGATATTGGTTGGGATGGATTCTTAGCTATCAATATAGATTTTCAATTTTTTTACAGTCATTTCTTCAGTATTTTCAGTTCATCCAAAACATTAGCTCCCAGAATCATGTACTCTTGTAGAATCCCACATGCCAGTCAAAGAAAGAGAGAGAAAGAACGGGAGAGAGAAAGGGAGAGAGAATTCTAGCACTTACTGCTTCAGGAATAAGTTGAATATATAATTAAAAAAAGTTCCCAATCAAGTACGCAGAGCTCTTAATGGATTCTAACAAACATATAAGATTTTTAACCCTCACGGTTTGCAATGCTGCATGATATACCATTACTTCGGAGAACCGAGCACGTGCTGGCAACAGCTTAGATGATCTAAAAGCACTTTGTTCAGCCCCTGCAAAGGTGGAGCTACTTTGCTACGTTGCTAATTAAAGATCCAGCCATGTCACCACATTTGTAGACACAGAGAGTGCCCTGGCTTCCTCAGCCTGAGGATGCTCAATATGTCGTGAGATCCTGACCATGTAAAATAGGTCAGGGAGAGGAGGATGGGCTAGCAAAGAAGGGATAGCCCAGAGCGTGGCAGTAAGAGCAGCTACATGAGATTGAGTGCTTCACCTACGTACAGGCCAGAGAGGCTGAAGGAATTAGACAGAAGTTATCTAAGACAAAGCAGTACTGAATGCTCACTTCCCCATTTCTTCAAAAAGACATCTGGGAAGACGCGGAAATGAAAAGCCTGAAAATGGAAACCCCTGACCCACCCTTTCCTCCTGCTGTTTTCTAGGCGGAGTGCGTGGCAGAGCATGACCACTGGCGCTGCTCAGGCAAAAAGGTTTGATAACTCCGCGCATCTTCTTCGTGGTGGTCTTAGGAGACACATAATTATGTGAGAAACCTGAATGAGAAACTCCTTCAGAGCTTCCCAGGATAGTACATTGTAAGGACTTCAGAGTTCTGGATTTGCCAACTATGTACTCATGCATATATAAAAAATGTGTATTTATTTTACCTTGTTAAATATGCTTTTAGCAGGCGGATTACACCATCATGGTAGTAACGCTCTGAAACCGCAACTAACATGGCACTTACGTTCTAAACCCTTATTTTCAGTCACATAACTTTCTGAGAAAAGTAGCTTTTGCACTGATTTATCATGCTCCACCTGGGACCAGACACGACCATTTTGCAGACGAAAGGGAGGTTTTATTAACATCCATCCAGTCACTTAGCCAATTTGGAGTTGCCTGACTGAGAAAAAGCCATTTTCACTTTTAAATCCAGCATATAAATTCTGGGGGCTGAGATACCTCTAGACTTGTTTGGTTTAAAAAAAACCCAGAAAACCAGTTTCACCTGGGTTGGGTGGAGTCTTCAGCTTTCCCCTTTCTGAAGAAGAAATGACAAATTTAGAAATAACAAAATAACATCGTGTGTGTCCATGCTCACGCATCTGTGTGTGTGTGCATGTATGAACCAATTTAAAAAACAAATTTGCACAGGCAACATCTTGAACACAGGTCCCAGGTATTGAAAGGATCATAAACGCATGCCAGTCTTTAATCTTCTCCCCTGAACTGCCCACACACGGAAAGTGCTTAAGTCTGTGCTAAACTGGAGTCTTGATAACTTAAAAGAAGGGAGATATTAATTATGAGGGTTGACAAATCTCCTTAGCTTTTTGACTGTTACCTGCACAGCAGTTGATAAAATGTTCAAGCTAATAGTATAAAGAAGTCAAATAATGATATTGCAGATTTACAGGTTTATCCTGGGATTAATAAATTACAGGAGTCCACAGTGAGTTGTGTTTGAAGGGATAGCAGCTGGATTCTTGAAAACAGATGGCCTTCCTTGTCTAAGTAGGCTTGATCTTGTCTAATCTTAAAAGCTAAGCAGGTTTGGGTCTGAAAGATCCACCAGAGAATATCTGACGCTTTAGGTTGTTGCTTCTCTATAGCAGCAATTGCTGCTCATAATGTGATATGAAATTTAATGAGAATTTTGTAAAAATAAATAAATAAATGCAAAAATTATAACTTGATTTTATGTTTTTCATATTATTCCTGGTAGCATATTGCTAGAAATTTGCTGTGTTCTCAGGATGATAGGAATTTAATACAAGCTTGCTTTGCCTTAGTACACGATGCTTTGTTCAAATGGCAAAAAATTACCAGCCTGCTGCTGTGACCTGCAGCATGAGTTTTGAGAAAGATTGCTCATGAATTGGAGAAATTTAAAAATTACTTTAAAATCCCGGTTCATCTGTACTTATAATATTTGCTGTTTCATGAGCAGCATTTTGGGCTGTAGGTTTTTTTTTTTGTTTATTTTGAATGTACTTTTCTTACAGATTTTCTTAAAAATCTGAGCTGTTAACACACTACAACATGACCATTTAATCGCCATCACTTAACATCTATGCACATAATTGTCCAGTTCGCAGCTACCTATTTGCACTTGTAACAGAGCTGGGTATGGCCACAGGAGGCTGCCAGGCTCTGTACAGCTCGTTTCGTGCGTGCCAAGGAAGTCGAGAGGAGGTCAGGTTCCTCCTCCAGCTCCCGAACCATTCTTGGGTGGGCAGGCTCCTGCCAGACAAAATCACATGTGGTCGTCCTTAGGAACTCGGTGATTCAGCTTTTGAGGAGCAAATATTCAGCTTATCATTTTGGTTTTTGGAGGTTTTGGGGGGTTTTTTGTTGTTTGTTTTTTTTTTGTGGGAAAGTGGCAGTTACTGAGCCAATGTTACTTGATTTTCTAAAAACTGGGATCAGTAAAGATTTGGCCTTTGGATTTGGTGAGAGCAGCATGAAGCCCTAAGGCAACTGGGGAGTGTTTAAAGGTGACCGCTGTAGCTGGCTGCCACTGAATGCTGACTGCTCACATGACAAACACTGGTGTTCAAGACTGATCAGATTAATTAGTCTGTCAGCATGGAAGGATCTGGTTTATAGCCACTTGACTATTTGTTATGGGGCTTTTTCTCTGAGCACTGTTAACCAAATACAAATGTTTGAAAATTGCACTATTCATGAATCAAGTGAATATGGAGAGAATAATTGTCACTTCCCTAAAATGCAACAATCCAAAATGCTTTGTATAAGCATATAGGATTAGAAAAATGCTGTTCTTTTCTGGTAATTTATTTTATATTGTACTGTATGATAGTCAGTGTGGTAAAGACCTATATCAATTACAGCATTTCATTACACAGTAGCACAAAACATAACGTCGTATAATAGTTTTCTTGCTCGAGAATAGGCGACTCTATCTCAGACCCCCCCCTCAGAAATCCACAGTTAAATTACATCAAATGTCTCATACTGTTGCAATCAAAAAAAGCATTTTTATAAAATCCAATTGGGCAAAATTAATTACTTCTACATAAGCCAGGTTTCAACAGCAGAAAATTTTACAACCAAGCTAAAATCTCGTAAATGCTAATTTTATGCACGTCATAGAATTTCTGATGACAAAATGAAACCTTTATCTTATAATAGTTTCATACTGAATTCTTAAAAAGGACAGGCTTACAAGCAAGCATAATATACATGTATTTATATAGATGGATTTCCCTATCCCCAAAGTACATCATCAGTGTATTTAGATGCATAGAATCATAGAATCATAGAATCATTGAGGTTGGAAAAGACCTCTAAGATCATCGAGTCCAACCGTCGGCCCAACACCACCATGTCCACTAAACCATGTCCCTAAGTGCCTCATCTACTCGTATATGCACAACATACAAGTACATGTGTGTGTGTGCGCGATTGTGAGTCTCTCTGCAGACAGTGATGGTGTTATACTACCTAGCAGTTGCTTGTAATACGCCATACTTGACTTACATGTGCCTTTATTTTTGTAAGTATTTTTTTCGATGTAACAGAAGCAGTTTTTACTAAAAATCCATGTTCTTAAAAATCATCAGATCCTGTCCTCCGAGGTGATGTTGATCAATTTTGTAATTTTCATATGATGAGATAAAGAGGCAAACAATAAAGCAGTAAAAACCCTGAAATTCTCTCTCCACTAAAGAATCTCTTGAAACTATAGCTCACGTAGGTTTCTGTTACAGCAATACTTTCACAAGTATTACACAAGCTACCAGATAACTCAAGTGACGGATGAAAGCTTACGCATTGATAGAACAGGAAAGTCAGGAATGGAGTATCAAAAATATTCCTTAAAAGTAAAACCTTTAGTAATTTCCTTAATCTTAATATTTATGGAAATAGTCAGTAATATGGACCAGGTCATGTTATGACTAGGTACTAAACTGTAATCTGATTACGTGACCAATTTATAAAGACATTTTTTAATAATAAAATCTTCATGTCTGCTCTATGTATGAAATAAGATATGACAACGGTCTTCGTAGGAGCCAGAGAGAAAAAAAAAATCGTAGCTATGTGTTTTGCCTCAAAGAAAAAAGGCATGTGACCCTACTGGCTCTGAGAACAGCTGTGACAGTAGTACTTCACATTTCTACAGTGCTTTTCACATCACAATTTCAAGGGGAAAAGAAAAAGCACTGGTTAATGTATCCTCCCCTTGGGTGCTAAATCTTGTTGTCCCTATCTATGTTTCAGGAAATTTTTGAGCACTCATTGGAAAGTTTAAATTCCTTTGTTTTTTGGGAACCTGGATTAAGCTGGACTAGCCCATACATTCCGAGGTCCGAAGGTCCCACAAGTCCCCCCCATTCCATATGTGGGAAAGGGTGCGTTCAGCAATTCTGGAAATCAGCCTTCGTGAACTAAGAGAAAATTAAGACCAACAACACAATTTCAACTCTAGTCAAATTAGTAGAAATAACCAGTAGCGAAAACAAATGCACTGCACCCCTTAATTTTTTTAAATTCATTTTTGAGGCCTTCTTTCCAGTGCAATCTTCATTCACTTTGGAGACTGGTGGAGAAGGATTTCAGAAAGTGTTCCAAACATTGCAAACATTTACTGGTCCCTAAACCTTCCTATGAGACCAGAACGAGTCCCAGCTCACTGAGGCAGCAGCATCAAGTCTTGCCAGAGAGATGAAGACTATGAGGAGGGTGAAGGAGAGAGAGAAACGAGTAGTCTGAGGAAGCAGGTAGGTTTATCAGCCCCGAGTCCAGACGCTGTTACAAGCACTGTGTGGTACAGCATCAACAACTGCATTTGCTGCTTACCCAAAGGGAGACCTTGATATACTCGTTTGTGCGTTGGTGGAGTAAGCAAATATTAAAATTGACACATTGTAAGAGGGTTTTCTCAGCTGCACTGAATAAAAGAAAAAAAAAACCCAAAGCTTTGTCAGGTTGAATAAACCACAAGGATGAAGGGAGCAAAGTGATAAAGACCTAGATCCAAGCTACAGAAACAAACATGAAAACACTTTTTTTTTAAAGTGAAGGGGGTGTTGGGTCAGCCAGCCACTGCATCCGAGCTATGTTTTTGAATGAATGTGTGATCTTACAAAAACAGCTTCCCTGATGGAAAAATGGGGGGAAAAGCTGTTGCGCTTTCTAATGCAAAACAACTTTGAATGGCAACATCAATTATTGGAAGACACTGGCATATTCATTTGGTCATAGTTCAATGATTTTTTTTATTTTTTAAAAACAGTTGATGCAAAAGAGTATAAATAAATATATTTAATATTATTTTAATATA